>NC_057723.1:81900321-81910818 GCF_004010195.1 Chiloscyllium plagiosum
CTTTTCCAGCAATAAAGTTTCAACTTTGATCTCCAGCATCTGCAGATCTCACTTTCTCCTCGAAGATTTCAACCTACTGCGAATCCTCTTACAAGGATGCCTTCCTTGAAGAAGCTCTCTGCCTCTCTCTACAAAGATTTCAGTGAGTCCCTCTCTCACTGCACACCCCAGGTCATCTCCTCTGCCAACTCCCCTCCTCCAAGTCCCTCCTCCCTACCTTTTATCTTCTCCTGCTGAACACTCTCTGCTCATTCCTGAAGAAGGGCCTGTGCCCGAAACGTCGAATCTCCTGTTCCCTGGATGCTGCCTGACCTGCTGTGCTGTTCCAGCAATAAAGTTTCAACTTTGATCTCCAGCATCTGCAGACCTCACTTTCACATCCTAACATAAACCTTCTTCTTCCTCTTGACAAGCGATTCAACTTCCTTTGTAAATCACGGCTCCTGCGCTCGACAACTTCATCCCAGTCTGACAGGTACATACTTATCAAGGACTCACAGTAGCTATTCCTTGAATAAACTCCATATTTCTATTGTGCCCATGCCCTGCAGTTTCCTCCCCCATCCTATGCATCCTAAATCTTGTCTAATCACATCATAGGGTGAAAGGAAAGGCTGGTAGGTGTAGGGAAGGCTGAATGACTAAAGAAAGTGAGGGTTTGGTTAAGAAAAAGAAGGAAGCATATGTTAAGTATAGACAGGATAAATCGAGTGAATCCTTAGAAGCCTATAAAGGCAGTAGGAGTATACTTAAGAGGGAAATCAGGAGGGCAAAAAGGGGACATGAGATAGCTTTGGCAAATAGAGTTAAGGAGAATCCAAAGGGTTTTTACAAATACATTAAGGACAAAAGGGTAACTGGGAGAGAATAGGGCCTGTCAAGGATCAGCAAGGTAGCCTTTGTGTGGAGCTGCAGGAGATGGGGGAGATATTGAATGAGTATTTTGCATGGAAGATATAGAATGTAGGGTAACAGATAGTGACATCTTGAAAAATGTCCATATTACAGAGGAGGAAGTACTGGATGTCTTGAAGTGCACAAAGGTAGATCAATCCTCAGGATCTGATCAGGTGTACCCTAGAACTCTGTGGGAAGCTAGGAAAGTGATTGTTGGGCCCTTGCTGAGATATTTGTGTCATCAATAGTCACAGGTGAGGTGCCAGAAGATTGGAGATTGGCTAACGTGGTGCCACTATTTAAGAAATGTGGTAAGGAGAAGCCAGGGAACTATAGACCGGTGAGCCTGACGTCAGTGGTAGGCAAGTTGTTGGAGGGAATCCTGAGGGACAGGATGTACATGTATTTGGAAAGACAAGGACTGATTTGGGATAGTCAACATGACTTTGTGCGTGGGAAATCATATCTCATGAATTTGATTGAGTTTTTGAAGAAGTAACAAAGAGGATTGAGGAGGGCAGAGTTATAGACATGAGCTATATGGACTTCAGTAAGGCGTTCAACAAGGTTCCTTGTCGGGTTTGAAGGACTGTTATTCTAAACCTTTTATTTCTTCATTTTTCTAACTTATTCCTATGATCTGCAATGCTGGACTTAAGATGATGCCTTCAGTGGCAATTTGTAAACTTTCCACTGTACTCATTTGAGTACATGTGAGAATAAAGTTAATTCTAAGAAACTCCAACTGAGCTCCCAAGAAGGCAGAGGAAATCACTGTCAGCAGTTCCCAAATTTCGGCGTATAACTGCACATGTGCAAAATGTCAGAAGTTTCTGTCAGCTTCAGTGCAATAAAGAAGTGAAATGCGGAGAGTTTTTTGTCATTAGCACCCCAAGTTGACCGATATCCTACTGTTCTTCTTAGATGATTAAGGAAGTATCTTCTTTCTTTTAAATCTTGGAAAATCTGAAGCAATTTCACAAAGCGAATAAAGTACCTAATATTTCTGATATTTCAGCTGTAAAAAACATTATTTTAATGTTCTGTGGACTCGGTGGTGGGAGTGGAATGAGACGTTTCCTCTCAACTGAATAAGATCAAAAGTATTTTTGGCACATTCCCACTACTCTGGATAATGATCCAAAAGTATGATCTAGATAATGTGGTAAGATTGTGAAAACACAACGCAGTCAAAGAACTGTCAACATAGCCATATGATGGCATGGGTTCAGTACCAGAGAAAAAAGAATGGTTGATAATCATTCAGACATAACAGATGGTGTACATTTTTGTGTCTGGCGGATGCAAAAAGTGTCCACTGCCATCATTTTCTAAGAACTGACACCAAATTCTGTTGCCTTTTTTCAGCTGTTACTACAGTGCATTGCAACATGGAATGTTTGTGCTGTGCAAAGATAGGTGTGCCATGATTTAGACATAAAGAACTTATCAATACTTACAATGGTTTGACTATTTATTTGAATAAATGTTGCAGGAAATTTGCATGAACTATATAATGAACTACACTTCAAACAAATTCCTTGAATGCTGTCGCTTATCAGAAACAACTTAAGTCCAACCTGTTGACGAAGTTTCAAGTCACACTTTAAATACTGCTGTCAACATCCTTCCTCCTGTATAAAATGATGGCTATGCAGCAAATTAAATCTCCAGGAGAAAGGGTATTTCCATAAAGTTGTCAAAGAGATTGTTCTGTGAGAAGCAGACTCGAACACAAGTGTGGGTGAAAGCGAGGACTGCGGATGCTGGAGATTAGTGTCGAGAGTGTGGTGCTGGGAAAGCACAGCAAGTCAGGCAGCATTGATGTTTTCTGGCAAAAGCTCTTCATCGACTCTACCACAAGTGTGGCATGTGACGTGGTTATCAGGTGTCATCATAGGCTGTTGTTTTTCATCATGATGCTTGTTGCTAGCCATGTGACCACTGAATGGGTTAGTAATACAGACTAGCCCACAGGTCACCTTTCTTTTTTCTGTCATCAGCAAGGGTCTCATTGGCATAAGAATTGGGACCTACAGGTCATGTTTGCAAGCATGCTTGAAGTAGAATTTTGGACATCCTATTGGTCAACAGGTTTGCTGTTGCCTTGCTGTATGGAAAATTCTTAGACAGACAAATATTTTCCATCCTCCAAATGTGCCTGAACCAGCAGACTCATTCTGCCTGATGACTGCCATCACACTTGGGAGCTTTGCTTTTGAAAAGAGTGTTGGATTCAGGATGTTGCCTCTCTGAGAATTGCCCAGGGTGTATTGCAAATAGCAAAAATGGAAGTTGTTGAACTTCTTAATTGCTGTAAGGCCTGCATATTTCACAGCTATAGAACAAGGTATGAAGAAAGCAAGTCTCAGACACTGGCTCCTTGGTTCTGGATAACTCCCAGAGTAGACGTCACTGGGGACCCATGGTGGAAGAATTTGCCAATTACACCCAGTGGGGTGAAATTTTGTATGGTCAATGGTAGAAATGTGACACACTCGACGATTACCACAATTTTCCTCATTGTCGTCTTCAGGGAAAACAAAGTACAAGACACGGGGGATTTCACAGCAGAGATCACTTCAATTGTTCTCTGAGGTTTATTTCAAATGGCAAAGAGTTATTCATCCCAGAAGATTTCAATGCATATGTTGGATCAGACAGAGATTCAGTGTGCTTCAGTTATCCTGAGGTGAGTAAGATCAAGGACAAAGAGCAATGGCTTCTTGAACTAATTACCTCTACATCACCGACACTTCCTCTCAGGGTATGCATTGTCAAAAGTATCATCTGACTAAGGTAACCTGATTATCACCAGAAGATAAGATCTGCCCAGTGCTCTTCACTTCTGTATCCACCACAGAGCAGATTTCAACACTAAACCACTCTCTTGTCAGCTGCAGAGTGAAGATGGAAATTTAAGCAAATCCCCAGCTCCAAACATGATGTCCTCGCATGCATGAATCTCCCCAGGTCAAAAAATGGTGCCAAATACTAGCGTA
The DNA here is from genome assembly GCF_004010195.1 of Chiloscyllium plagiosum. Classification (NCBI taxonomy): domain Eukaryota; kingdom Metazoa; phylum Chordata; class Chondrichthyes; order Orectolobiformes; family Hemiscylliidae; genus Chiloscyllium; species Chiloscyllium plagiosum. The sequence goes on from NC_057723.1 coordinate 81,904,221, forward strand.
TTGCATTAACACTAAAGCAATTGATATCCACCAAAAACTGTTACTTTGGAGATGTTAGTGTTGATGCAGATGCCTAAAGTATACAGATCCAAGAAATGTTTCTTTTCCACAAGCTGCCCTACCTAACTGTATTTATTTCTTCAAATTCCAGACTGTCGACATTGCTGCCCTCACCATCCACTGCATGCCTATGGATATCATGTCATTGACACTGGGTGCAATGAAGGCTCTGGAGTTAGAATGGCCAGTTCATTAATGTTAGTGGGTCAGTAAGGACTGACAGTCACCCCTCACCTCTTTTCCAAACCTAATTTTAGTGCTTTATAGTCCATTGACTTTCATCTCAAGACAAAATTTAAATTTGAATGCTTAAACTATGATGTATCAATTAAACAATTTACAAAATTTGTGGTATATGAACAAAACAGCTTTGAATCTGCAACAATACTGAAATTATCTGTTTCACAAACAAGGATTTTACTAATTCAACATGTTCATTTGGAGTTTGTGGACTTTCTTGATATATTGTGGATCTTAACTTTAGAAACAAATTTGTTGAAAAAGGATTCAGCAACTGGTTAGAGGAAAATGTCTGTCTGCTTTTTAAAGCTGTGTGTGAAGTTTACAAAACACAACTGATTGCTAACAGATTCTGTCTGGGGTTAACCACAGAATTGAAGGGAAGCCATTATACAAACAATAGCTGTCAAGGCATTAAAAGTGGTGTCATTGCTTTTTTTTGGTACGTGTTACAAGTTAGCTTCTCCAATTTAACTGAGGCCTTGTTTTCTGCTCATAATGGTGACATTATACATATACTGTAAAAGGTGGTGGTGATGGGGAGAGGGTTAGAAGGTGGTTTGGGAAATGTTGGTGATGAGTGGGAATGGTTGCACAGTGAGGAGGTCTGTGGCCTGTGGATCCCCAGGTGATAATGATGCAAGGCGCTCTTTGACATCAATGCTGTTGGAATCCCAGTTTAACATGGCCTGATCTATCATCTGCCCACTGGACAGCAGTGGAAATTCATGGTGGGGAGTCAGAGTCAGTGTTTCGGGTTCAATCGCTTTTCCAGCAATTTCTGCTTTTGTTTCTGATATACAGCATCCACAGTTCTTTCAGTTTTTATTTAGGAATGGGAATTCTTTTGTTAGGCGGCTGCAAACAGGATTTCATTGGAAAAACCTCACATAGAGGAGGAGAGGTCTTGCGTTTATGCAGTGAGAAGCCAGAAATGGCGAGGGCAAGAACTTCTTAACCAGACTGACAGAGAAAAGTCCTATTGTTTCTCCAGGACCTAAGGGAATGTTGACAAGTGCGCTTTTCACAACTGATGATTCAGCAGCTGCTACTACGACTCAGCAGTCAGCCTTTACAGTTATCATTAGGCAATAATTTTCGAATGCTAAACTGCTGCCTGTATTTCGTAAAAACCTTGGCCTGCAAGAAAGTTAGCAAAGGTGGAATGCTTTGCCAAGTCTTAACTTTTATGGTCTGGAATATTCAATTTAACTTTGATTGCAAGACTTAAATAAAGTACAATAATGGGCTGAATTCTAACTCTCATTGCTGACTAGTTACAGGTGCACTCAGCCATGAGTATGATTTCACATGTTACAACTGTGAGAGGAGGAATTTCTGATAATCAAACCCTACTATTCCAACCAATCACACCATTGGTGTCAAGATGTTGACTTAATTACCAAAAAGGTCAATCATTTTAGTACTGCTATCAAAAACAAATAAAAATCCTTCAGATTTTTTTAATGTGCTCAAAATGATCTATTTGTTATGAATAAAACGTATTCTTAAAACAAGAGGCATATTCTTGTTGACACCTAAACCTTGATGTGGAAATAAAACAGTATTCCTTTCTTTCCTCACATAGTCATACACAAAGAGACAAGAGCACTAACAAAGGGTGATGGAAAAACTCAGCAAGTCTGATGGCATCTGTGCAGAGAAATCAGAGTTAGTGTTTTGGATCCAGTGATCCTTCTTCAGAACTGATAATAGCTAGGAAAAGATTGCTATTGATACAGGAGTTGGGTTGGTGGGTGGGGTGAGAGTAAATGAAAGGTAGAAATAGCACCCAAGGAGACAGAAAAAAACCCCAAAAGACCTGCAGAAGCTGGAAATCTGTAACAAAAACAGAACTTGCTGGAAAATCTCACAGAGAGGAGGAGATGTGCAGGTCTGGCAGCATCTGTGGAGAGAGATCAGAGTTAATGTTTCAGGTTCTGTGCCCCTTGTTCAGAACAAATGGCAGCTACAGAAAGGAATGTTTTTCTACAGAAGATGGGGTGGGGGGAGGTGGGAGAATAATCAATCAATGAAAACAGGGCCAAAGAGAGAGAAAAACAGTTGGAAAGACAAAGGAACAATTAAAGGTCAATCTGGGGGGAATGAATAGCTCCAAATGGAGGCTATTAGTAACTGACAATGGGTCATGTGTCGTAGCAGCCCTATGACAAATGTGTGTGGGGATGGGGAAAGGTGTTCAAATACTAAAGTTGTTGACCTTGCTATTGAATCCAGAAGACTGCAGGGTTCCCAGCAGAAAATGAGGTGCTGTTCTTCCAGTTGTGCTGAGCTTCACTGGAGTACTGCAGCACGAGACAGAGATGTTGGCAGAGACAGGTCTTTATACACACGTTTGTACATTCTCTCCGTGTCTGTGTGGGTTTCCTCCTGGTGCTCTGGTTTCCTTCCATAGTCCAAAGATGTGCAGGATAGATGGATTGACCATGGGAAATAATGTCTCGGAATATGCAAGCTAGGTGGATTAACCATGGGAAATGCAGGGTTACGGGGCTAGTGTGGGAGAGTCGGGGGTTGTTTGGGTGGGATGTTCTTCCAAGGGGCAGCACAGACTCAATGTCTCTTTCTGCATTTCAGGGATTCTATGATTCTATGGTTCTAAGATAGTTTAAAAAAGAATAAACAGGGAAAAAAAGTGTGGGTCAATAAAAGATAACATGTCTTTTCATGTCCACTTTTTTTCTCAATTAAGCCAAATCGCTGATAACCCCAGATTGATGATAGATCTCCAATTCCATTACCAGCCAACTCAAGTCCCCAGAGCATTGTCACAGTGCAGCTTCTCAGGTTTAACCAGGTGAACTGACGTTCTGGTATATTGAAGCTGTATCAGGTACCAAGGGATTTCTAGTGAGAGTAGGATTTGAAGGGAGAATTTTGCAGCATCAGCAGTATCTTCTTCGCACTGACTCCTGGGTGTGGAAAACAGAATTCGAAGTCCGGATGGGTTACTATGCAAAGATTAGCTGAGGAGTCCCTCGGCCTCTCAAACCCAGAGCTTTTGTTTTGTTAACTAAGGCAATTTTTTATCTATCTCCTTGAAAGCTTTGCTGAGCTGTTTCACTAAAGTCACTTGATTTCAGTAACATGCAGATAATCCATAACACAATGCTGTTAGGGAGGGAATTCTGGGAATTTGAACCAATGGCAGTGAAACAACAGCAACATATTTCCACATCAGGCTGGTGAATGACTTGGAGAGGGACATGTGGGGAATATGTTTAATCCAGGGCAGAACTTGTACCTCCAGGCTGGCTGAGTGTGACTCTCTTGTGTCAGATTTAGAAATGCAGGTCCTTTTCAGACTCAAACAGATCAGCTTCAGAGTCGACTGACAGCAGGTGATGTTCAATCCCACCTGTTCTGGAGGTGTGTAATAACATCTCTGAAATGGTAGGTTAGGAAATAAAGTGGAAAATTCTTGATGAAGAGCTTATGCTTGAAACATTGACTCTCCTGCTCCTCAGATGCTGCCTGGCCTGCTGTGCTTTTCCAGCACCACACGTTTTGACTGTGATCACCAGCATCTGCAGTCCTCACTTTCTCCCAGATTAAAAGCTGAATTCTGAGGGCCCTATTGTGGTGAAGTGGTAGTGTCGCTACCCCTGACTGGGAGGCCCTGATTCTAGACCCATCCTGCTCCAGGGGTGTGTAATAACATCTCTAAATAGGGCGATTAGGAAAACAGGCTAATTTTTAATTAATGAGCTGAAACTGCACCCCCTCCCCCCCACTCTTCACTTTTGATGGTTTGCAATACCTATAATGGACTCTCGTGTAAATATCAAATTGGGTGCATGGAATTTACTAGTGGTGGATTGTAATTTTAAAAAGTAACTATGATTTTGGTGGTGAGAAGGTGACAAATAAAAGAGCTGAGCTGTGTAATAAAAGAAAAAAAACACAAAGTGCTGCCCCTCTTCTGTGGTTACATGCATGCTTTGGTGTCCTTGGAGACAGATGCTCTCGATGTAGAGGTGGGCACAGAAGGGGATACTATGCTTTATTTCTCCCTCCAACTCCATTCTGGGCTTTGCTTGTAAATATTCAATTGGCTTCCTGGATGATTTACTGATGGTGGTTAATAGTTTTTTTATATAGATATTTTTATTAGAAATTTAACAGTTTTACAAGTTTATAAAAATAAACAAAACTCTCAGATATAAACATTGATATACAATTAGCTCAAATATACAATAGCCAAAATTTAACAAAAAAAAACAAAACAAAAAAAAACCGAAAAAAGAAAAAAAACAAACAAAACTCAACTATCTACTAATCTAACCTACAACTAACCAGAGTGTATATTTAAGTCTCTTACATGCTCGGGATGTGTTAACATCAGATATGATAAAACCCGTATTCGTGCGGGATTCCTCCCCCGAGGGGCCGCGGACCAGCCAGGTCTGTAGTCACAATTAAATAAAAGCCCTTGTTAGGATAGCCGAAATATCTGTATTTATGTAATTCAAAAAGGGCTGCCATATTTTATAAAATAATTCGGTCTTTCGGTGCACCATATTTGTAAGGAAATCAAGGGGAATACATTCCATAATTAGTCTGTGCCAATTTGAAAGTCCAGGGGGGCCCTCCGCCACCCAGTTCATCAAAATATTTTTCCTTGCACAGAAAGAAAGAATAGAAAATAGTCTCTTCCCGTACGTGTCCAGGGAGGGAAAGTTCGAAAAGCCCAAGAGGAGAGATACGGGGCCCACTTTTATTTCCGTTCCTAAAATTTCTGTCAGGGTACTTGCTACTTTAGCCCAATATCTACGGATCTTATGACAGGTCCATAAGCAATGTACAAGAGTGCCCACCTCTATTTTACATTTGGGACACATTGGAGATGCTCCTGCCTTAAATTTTGCCAATCGAACCGGTGCTATATGGGCCCTATGAAGTATCTTCAGCTGGATAGCCTGGGTTCTGTTACAAATAGTAATTCTTCTAGCATTTTCCCAGATATCATTCCACGTTTCTGTGGAGATTTCTAGTCCCAGATCCTGATCCCATGTTTTAAGCAGATAATCCATATCTCCCGATACTTCATCATGTACCAAATGATAAATATTACTGACGGAAGATACCCCCACTGGTCGTAGGACACTACATTCTCTATCGGATTTATAAAGACTATCTAATAACGTAGTCTTCTTCTGTATAAAATCTCGAATTTGGAAGTATCGAAAGAGGTCTCCATTGGGTAATCCGAATTTCTGACGCAGCTACTTAAAAGACATCAGGACCCCATCTTTAAATAAATCCCCGAAACATGAGATACCCCTGGATCTCCAGAGTTTAAAAGTGGCATCTGTTAACCCCGGTTGGAATCCCCATGCTCCCACTATCGGTGCATAGGGGGATGTTTTATGTGAATTACCCTCATTTTGCCGCATTATATTCCAAGCCTTGATTGTATTCAGTATTATAGGGTTTTTACAGTGATCTGTAATGATTTTCCTCTTGTCTGAGAATAAAAGGTTAATAAGTGGGTATTTTACTTGAGAAGCCTCGATGTCCAACCAGATTGATTGTGGATCAGACAAGACCCAATCAACTATATAACTTAATAGGGAACTTAATTGATATTTCCTAAAATCTGGGAAATCCAATCCACCCCTTGCCTGTGGAAGCTGTAGCTTCTTCAGCTTAATAAGGGGCCGCCTATGGTTCCAGATAAAGGAACTCAGCCAGCCGTATAATTTACATAAAGCTGTCCTCGGCAGCACCACCGGAAGCATTCTCATAGGATATAGGAGACGGGGCAGGACATTCATTGTGATTAGTGCTATTCTACCCAACCAGGAAATTGGCAGGTCTCCCCATCGCTGGAGGTCCTGCCTTATCCTTTCCAATAAATACACAAAATTAGCCTTATACAACTGACCAAATACTGGAGTAATAAAAATGCCTAAATATAAGAAACCCTCCAGGGACCAGCGAAAGGGAAAAAGGGAACCGTCCGCTAAGCGGGGTATCACAGCAAGGCCACCCATTGGCATAGCCTCCGATTTTGAAAAATTAATTTTATAGCCTGAGAATGCACTAAATGTATTAATAACTTGGATTAAGCGAGGTACGGACATCAAAGGGTTACTGAGGAATAGAAGAACATCATCTGCATAAAGGGTAATTTTATGTTTACCTGTACCAATCCTTGGGGCCACTATATTAGGATCAGCCCGTATAGCTTCTGCTAGTGGTTCAATTATTAGCGTGAATAACAATGGCGAGAGGGGACATCCCTGACGGCAGCCACTACCCACACTGAAGCTAT
>NC_057723.1:81914388-81974854 GCF_004010195.1 Chiloscyllium plagiosum
ACCCGGTAGGCCCATTCTACCCTTACCTGGCCTGATCCAGCTTCCAGATTTAAAAGCTGTGGCAGCCACTGCTCCAGGAATGCTGTAAGCTGGCCTTCCTCTTCCCGTTCGGGAAGGCCCAGCAAACGAATATTTTTTCGACGACCTCGATTATCGTCAATATGATTTTCCAAGGTCTGAACTCGCTGTTCGAGAGTCCGGACCTGATCCACGGCCGATTGAGCGGTATTTTCGGAGGTCGTGGCCTTTAGCTCCGCCCCTCCGACTCGGCGTTCAATTTCTTGGATTTCTCGGTCGTGCTTCTGCAGCGCGGCCGAGAGCGAGTCCCAACGATTTCTGGATTCTGCAATAAAGGCATCGATCTTCGAATCCAGCTTGGAAATCATTTCTGCAAAACTTGTTACTATAAGTAAGTCCCCCGGGGCGGCTGTGGACTCCTCTGCTGCAGCTGGAGAGGGTGGGGGAGGGGTTCCTGCTTGCTGAGAGCTGCGGGCTCCCTTCCCTTTAGTCATTTTTAGGATTAAATTGTTTAAATGTAATATTACACAACTAATTAAATTACACAACTATTATAAATGGTTTGGTGAGCGTGGTAGGGGGTGGGTGACCCACTGTACCCAAGTCTTGGGAGGAGCACTATAGACTCAGTCTTGCTGGGTCGCCGCCATCTTGGATCCCCATGGTTAATAGTTTAAAAAAAACAAAAGGAAAGTCACAATGTATTGTTGATGAGAAAGTCCTTTGGTACTGTGTGAGAGAACTTCTGGACATGAAAAGAAAAAGATAAAAGAATTGAGTTCTATTAGCAATTGAGTTCTAATGCTCTTCATACCTTTAGAGCGAGATGAGCACCGCAAGGAATGAACTGCTTTATCTCTCCTTCCAACTCCATTCTGATTTGCCCCCTTCCCCCTCTCCCTACTTCTCCCTCACCTTCATGGGTTGCATTTCTATTCACAAACTTTGCACATAAATTATTCAACTGGGAGCACGAGCGATTAACCGGTGGGGCTTAATAGATGGAAAAGCATCCACAGGTCATTTGGTGATGCGGAAAAGAAATAAAGAGCACTTCTTGATATAAAGAAAAGAAAGAGCTGAATTCTAATTGGTAGTCGATTCGGGATTTGGTTGTGAAAAGTAAAGTTCAGTGGTATGTAAAAATAATCTGGATTTAAAAAAGGCTGAATTCTTCTCCAGTGGAGATTGATGTTTGGACAAGGAAAGGGGTCAAAAAGGAAAAGTGGAAACTAATGTTTATACTATGTTATAAGTTTACAAAATTAAGAATTGTTCTATGACCTAATTCAATATGTTGTTATTGGTATATGAAACATATTGTTTTTCTTCTATCTTCTGCTGTTACTTTGTGCCTGTCTGCTGGAAGTTAGTGAACTTTAACCCTTGCTAGGCATCACCTCTGTGCAGGGTCAGGTGTATCACTCAGCTTTGTTTGACTTGCCCGCACATAAACATCACTCAGTTGGTTTTGGATTCAATTTGTGCTCAATTTCTGATTTGTTTGTTAAGGATGATGGTCATCTTAATGGTACAGCCTGAATTGGTTCTCTGAGGTATCACTCACTTGTAAGTGTACCTTTCTCATTACAGCTTTTTGCCTGTCAATTTGCCAAGTTTATAAATATTTTCTAATCAATCTGTTCAAAGATGGTATTATGCAGATCTGGAGCAAGTGGATGTGAACCTGGGTGCCCTGGCTCAGTGGTCAGGACACTGAGGTACCAGAAAACAACTTGTATGACCACTTACAGAATATGTTCTGGTGAACCATCTAGCAACATATATTAATTAAAGGAGCCATTATTAATGTGTGACTTAGCAATGACTAAAACAAGTTAATAAAGAATAATCAAAGAGTACAGGTTGCTCCAACATGAATTCTGCTTATAGGGACAATCAGAGTGTTAAAACCAAAGATACACATGTAAGCTAAAACATAATGCATTCAAAGTTTGTGAGAAGATTTGTAGCTTGGGTGCTCATTGTTGTGGTTCTGTTCGCCGAGCTGGGAATTTGTGTTGCAGACGTTTTGTCCCCTGTCTAGGTGACATCGTCAGTGCTTGGGAGCCTCCTGTGAAGCGCTTCTGTGTAGTTTCCTCCGGCAATTATAGTGGTTTGACTCTGCCACTTCCAGTTGTCAGTTCCAGCTGTCTGCTGCAGTGGCCGGTATATTGGGTCCAGGTCGATGTGTTTGTTGATAGAATCTGTGGATGAGTGCCATGCCTCTAGGAATTCCCTGGCTGTTCATCCGTATCCATGAACACCAACTAGCCACGAAATGACACGACCAGCTATCCTTAGTAGCCACACACACAGATGACAAGCAACATGAGTTCGACTGGGACAACACTACTATTATAGGACACTTTTTTTAAAATTCCCTTTAATAGCTTTATCAAAGTTCAGCCTAATTATTACAAAATCAGTATCTCTAGAAGATATGTGTCAAAGCCTTGATGACTTAAAAGTGTCTTCTTAATCTTAATTTTAACCATGCTGTGAAGACTGTGTGTTTGTATATTAGATTAGATTAGATTACTTACAGTGTGGAAACAGGCCCTTCGGCCCAACAAGTCCACACCGACCCGCCGAAGCGTATAGCACCCAGACCCATACTCCTACATTTACCTCTTCACCTAACACTATGGACAATTTAGCATGGTCAATTCACCTAACCTGCACATTTTTGGATTGTGGGAGGAAACCGGAGCACCCGGAGGAAACCCACGCAGACACGGGGAGAATGTGCAAACTCCACACAGAGAGTCGCCTGAGGTGGGAATTGAACCCGGGTCTCTGGCGCTGTGAGGCAGCAGTGCTAACCACTGTGCCACCGTGCCGCCCACTAAACCAATATTCTTGTATTTTAGATCATGAATTAAAATGGGAAAAGGACTGTTTTAATAACCAAGGATTGTGGAAACGATTATAGCAAAATTTAAAAGCAAGTTAGCTGATACTAATTGTAAGTGCTGTTTTCACTGCTATTTGTTCACACAGTGGGAGTGGTCACCATAGACAAGCTGGAGTCAGAGAATGTGTACAAACAGAGATTTGGCCAGTACCAAATGGTTGATTGGTTTATGGAATGGCGGCCAGTTGTTGATGCTGAAGGTTTTCTGCCTGACAACAACTATCTAATTGGCTCCCAGGTAGCTGAACAACATGTAGATGTGAATATTTGGTCTGAAACCATTGGACCTCTGGAAAGGAAGCCAGTTTATTTACTCTCACCATTTGCTGTAAGCTGTGGCTTTTAACCAATCAGTCAGAAATTTTATAAGTGTGAACCAGTCACAATGTGCTTCACGCAATCAAGTGAAAGTACCTGGCAAATGAACATTGAGGAGCAACAGGTTTTGACAAAGGGACAGATGGTCCTATCAAAAGGACTATCTGAGTGACCCTTGTGGATAGAGACCATTGAGCTGCCTCCTCGACTATCTCTCTGCCATGTTTCTTTCCAAATGTCTGCATATGTTTGAGGAAGAGTTTATAAGGGATTAGAGTTTTAACTAGTAGAGTTATATGTTGACAGTTTACAATTGTTTATATACAGTAATTGTTTAATGTATAACATCTGACTTGTTTTGTTACAGTGTACCTCCAGAGTCTGTCTAATCTGGTTAATATTTATTTTAGATAGTGGAAACAGGATAGGTGGCAGCATATTAACAACCATAAACTACTGGAGATTAGTCACCAACAAATGCTAATATCCATTCTGGTTAGTCCCAATATCCTAATGCATTTTTACCTTAACTCTACCTCACACCATCTTTTATAATCATTGAAGGGCCTTTACTACAGAGTTTGCAATGCTTTTCTTTTATTGAAATGTAAAACATTCCATCTGAATCCAGGCCTTGTTTTGTTTTGTTATTAAATTCCAATCTTTACATAACGATTAATTTGTTTTTGTCCTAATTGTTCTGATAATGGAATCCAAGCTGGTTGATTTACACTCAATATTTATACAAAGACATTGTGGAAAATTGTGTAACACTAATGAGGATTACTGGAAGTATTCAAAAGCAGTCTTAGAACCTCCAGTTTCCCACAGGACAAGATGTTATTGTTTATTCTCTCATCACTGTCGTTGACCACAGTTTTGTTTATTCTCTTGGTCATGAGAGGCATGATCTGTGCAAACTTTATACTTTATTTTAAAATTCGAAGAATATCTGACCCTCTTTCATAAAATGTCTGCAAAAAATGTCCATCACGGGAAGTAAAATGACCAATTTGTGTGCTTACCCCTCTCATTAATTTGTCCAGCATGTGCTGGTTGATTGTTGATTGTGTCTTAGCTGTCTATAAATAGACATCAATAACAAGAACAGAAATTGCTGGAAAAATACAGTAGTCTATGGAGGAAGTCATATTTGCTGACTGTCTGCCCCACTTCCACGACTGCTTTTGTCTGGCAGTGTCTGTGGAGAGAAAGCAGAGTTAACATATTGCGTTCAGTGACCTTTCTTAAGAAACAGATGCTGCCAGACCTGCTGAGTTTTTCCAGCAAAACCTGTTTTTGTTTTTGATTTCCAGTATCTGCAGTTCTTTTTTTTTAGTTTCCTATAAATAGGCACGTTTGGTAATCCAGAACTATTTCGTAAATATTTATTGTGACTGGCGTTAATCATGCTCTCAATCTATGAGCAAGATCATGGTGAAAATTACATAATCTAATCAGTTCGCTTAAGCGCCATTCTTTTGATTGCTTGTCTGAGGCAGAGAAGAATTTCCTTCCTTCTCAGGCAAGGATTCATTTTATTGTTTGTTGTGTCTCTATTAAATGAATCTATAATGGGAACCCAGCTGGAGGTGTAAGAATAGATGTAGACAATGCTTAATCATCATTTGTTATGCACATGAGGCAGACTTGATGGAACAGCTTGTCTTTTCCTACTCAAAATGCTAGAATGGTGGAAATCCCAGCACATCTCTGGACAAACTAAGTTGATTTATTCATTTACCCAGGGCATGTCATGTCAGATTATTTGTGCACAAGGTCAGATTCTAGCTTGCCAATGGTACTACACTGCTTCTGCTCTCTGACCTTTGCAATGGACTGATTTAAAGCACCCGGGAAGCTCAAATCTTAACAGTCACAATAAAGCTACAGCAGAATTTACAAGCTCCATTTGTACCATCAAATGTACTCCAAATACCAGATAATTTTGACTCTGTGAGTAGAATAAAAGTTAATACAAATTATTAAACAGCTGCTACAAACAAATATCAATGTACCTTGAAATTGTTTCATATTTTCAGCCCTGTGATGCACCAGCTCTATATATATGATCAATTCTATGAAATTGTATGTAGATCCTAAACAGGATGTTCGATACTAAAAAAAACTGCTTTGCTGCAAAACTCCAAATTTGGCAGCGAGACCGAGTTGTTGAAGTGACATGTCAGAGGAGATCACCTTACCTTGATAAGCACTCAGACATGTGAGTCTGAATGTTTCTGTAGAGGCTGAAGTCCCATCACCAGGGCAGAAAGCCGAATGTTAGGCCAGCATTCGGCCAGCAGTGGCAATTAACAGCACCGCCCCAGAGTAGTCACCTAATTAAGAACAGTGACCTGTCCTCAAGAGCTGTCAGGAACTCTCAAGGTTAAGGCAACCTTGAAGACATGGAGAAGCTGGGGCAAGTACACGGCCCTAGGTAGTTGGGTATGTGGCACATTATTATAGCTCAGCTAAGCTCTCCTAGCCTAGAATGCACCATATAGCTTAGGTGGAGGCCATAAGTCCATGAGGCTGTGGAAACAACTGTGCCCCAGAGTAAACATAGCTTGATTGATACTTTTCCTTTTGGATCTATCCAAACATTGTGCCATATTTATTTATAAGATTGAGCGATCGGCTGCTGGCAGTGTCTGTTACTGATACTTTAAAGAGCCTGAATGACTGACACTTTTACTGGGTTGTTGTAAAAGCAAGTTTTATGAATGGATGACTAGGTTTTTAAAGCCTTTCTACATATGCTATAATTACCAAAAGTTCTGTCATTCTGTACAGAGTGTATGTGGGGTGAGTGGGCATGGATGTGCCATAAGCTAGAGTGGAGGATATTGGCAGGGTGGGCCATGTGTGAATGGAGAAGGAACAGGTTTGCATGGAGGATATGAGGGGCCATTGGGAATGGGTGGGCATGAGACGTTGTGAGGAGGCATGACAGGTAAGGGCTGGAAGCTTGGAGGACATTGTTTTTAAAAATGATTTCGTTGTAGTTAGAATTACGTATAAAAAGGGATGCCGGTTAAAGAGTCATCCTCTGCATTGCACAGCCATGAGACTACCTCTGAACTCTTTTTGTAGATGGCATGCCTGATTCCAGTTCCCACCAGCACCTACCTGCCCCCACCACGCCCCACCCCAGAAAGAGAATCCCATCGATGCAGATACTTTTGTTAAAGGCATATTGGGATATTTCCTGATTCCTACGAAGTGTCTTGACCATAGAAATTCAGCCTGGTGTCCCAGTCAATGTGGGTGGCACAGTGGCTCAGTGGTTAGCACTGCTCCCTCAGAGCTCCAGGGTCCCAGTTTCGATTCCAGCCCCGGGTGACTGTTTGTGTAGAGTTTGCACATTCTCCCTGTGTCTGTATGGGTTTCCTCCCACAGTCCAAAAGTGTGCAGGTCAGATAAATTGGGCCATGCTAAATTGCCCGTACTTTTAGGTGCATTAGTCAGAGGGAAATGGGTCTGGTGGGTTACTCTTCAGAGGGTCGATGTGGGCGAGTTGGGCCGAAAGGCCTGTTTCCACACCAAAGGGAATCTAATCTAATCAAATCATTTAAGTATAAAAGGGAAATTATATCTGGGATCACAGGAAGAGAGTGTTGTGATTGAGACAGAAAAGAAATTCAGGAAGGTGAATTCCCTGGGATGGGGGAGTCCAGAGCTGGAGGGCATAGGTTTAGGGTGAGAGGGGAAAGATTTAAAAGGGACCTAAGGGGCAATGTTTTCACACAGAGGGCAGTGCGTGTGTGGAATGAGCTGCCAGAGGAAGTGGTGGAGGCTGGTACAATTACAATATTTAAAAGACATCTAGATGGGTATACGAATAGGAAGGGTTTGAAGGGATATTGTCCAAATACTGGCAAATGGGACTAGATTTGGTTAAGATATCTGGTCAGCATGGATGAGTTAGGCCAAATAATCTGATTCCTTGCTGTTCATCTCTATGAGTCTAAAACTCTAATGAAGGGTTAAACTAATTTGGGGGGAGCAGGAACATTTATTTTACCTATAGTTTCTTTTTAGTTCTAAAAATCTATTAATTGTGAAATAATAAACAGGTTGTCATTTAACAAGTAGAGTCTTTCACAATGTGTCCAAAAGTGAACTGAGGAGGGGTAATATTTGGAAGGTTTAAAGTGTCCTTTGTGATAACTTTGTAATCATCGTTGTAATATTGTGTAAAGTTCTGGCCAAGATATGCAAGGCAGTTTCGTAAATTCACAGCAAATGTACTTGTGTTTTAATGTGTCAGAATTCTTTGGGATCAATCTTTGATTTCTACAAGAACAGTTGCTGCTTATTAACTCTAATAGCAACAAATCTTTCAAACTACCTCCTGCTCACTGATTCCAATGTCCAGTGCACCATCTCTGCTGCACCATGTCTGTCTCCCTTCCCCCTTCTCATCCTCTCCCTCTCACTGTCTCTCCCTCTTGCCTGTCTTTGGCTGACCACCTCACATGTTTGCCTTCTCTCCTCTTTCCTGTTTGCTGCTTCACTCACTTGAATCCCTGGTCTGAGTGCTGCAGAAAGGGGGAGAAAGCAGGTGATGGAGAGTGAAGGTCTACAGTTGGAATGGAGTGACAGAGAAGTGATGAACTGGAGGAAGGCGAGAGAGAGAGACGTCAAGCAGGTCAGAGGCGGTTTGTGCAAAGGTTTGAGGAGGGGTGCAGGGGTGTTCTGCTACTGACAGAAAAATGGGTCAGACTGTGTGGAGGAATGACCTTTCCCCATGCTGCACTCCTGCACTTTCTTCTTCTTGTCCTTGCAGGAGATAGTGGGCATGCAACACAAAGGAAAGAGCCAGACTAGCTCTTCTCCCTCATCCTGCTCTGCTCCTCCTCTGATGATGATATGGGAATTCTCTTGTGTTCCATCTCCTCAAGTGTCACTCTCCTTTGCGATGTTGTATTATCCAGCTTACTGCATTCTGTCATCATGTATATTACAAAGTTTCACCAGAGCAGTCAAAGCAATGTAATCTCTCTCCTTGATTGCAAGTGGTTATTGTTTAAATGGCAATCAGTCTCAGTTTATGGACCTTGCAGGGGTTTTAGGAGCTGCTCCCATAATGGGTTTCCCTTGTCACTCAGAATCCAAATGTGTAGCTGGTGCCAGAGAGTAGGGCTGGAGTGCTGATGGAGTGATAGTCCCAAGATGGACTTAAACCGGAGAGCGTAAAATGGTTGAGATAGCTGCCTGGAGAGTACTCATAGAGATGCAACAAGTTCTGTTTGTGATCACACGCCAGCTGGACATCTATGGAGTTGTAGACCCTCTTATTGATGAATCGATCAAGTCTGTCTGGGGGTGCCTTGAGGGGAGCATGGATGCAATCAATCACCCTATGACTGTGGGGGACATCTGGCTCCTCTGGTGAAATTCACTCTCTCTGTGCTTGCAAGGCCATGTCCAATTGGGAAGGTGATGAAGTCAGCTACCATTGCAAGGAGGGTATCTGTGAGGGCCTCAAAGAAGCAGTAAGGCTGAGAGACGCCACACTGAAATAATCCCTCTAAAACTGAGGGCCACCATCACCTCCCGTACTACCAGCAGGAAACATTCCTACTAAACTGCACGGATGCTCCACTGGTCCAGGCATGCTGGTTGGCATGGTGATGCATTCACTTCTGTTGGTTTCTCCAGCTGCTCACAACCACAAATGGATCTCAGAGGTCTTCAAAGTGGCTGGAGAATTTTGACAGGACGTAGCTGGCAGGTGCTGTAGGTGAGTAGTGCAGACTGAGGGTCCATCATTAAAGGGAGACACAGTCATTCATTCGCACTCCTGGGTCAGTTACAGTTTCTTCCTGCTCTGGTGCTTGGACAACTTCAGGCAAACAAACCAGTTGCAATTACTTGAGGGTTTTGCTTGACAGTCCTTCTTCTTTGTCTTTGGCAGCTGAAGTTTAGCTTCTTCGTGACTGAGAAACCTTCCTCTTGCCACACAATACTGCAGCTGCATGGCCTCCATAGTCTGATTGTGTGATGGAGCTGGGTCTATTTTCAATGGCACTTGGTGCATAAGGAAATGTATCTGAAAGGGGGAAATGTTGAAACTGACATTAAGCTCTGTATAGTCTGATGATGTTATGTTGGCTAGTGTGGGAATAGCACAGAATGTCCGAGGACATCATGGAGTGAAAATCTTCATGTACAGGCCTCCTCATATTCATAGGATAGAAAAAAAATTGGACAGCATCCATTTTGTCTACAAAAAAAAGGGAAAGCTCCCATTAAGCTACCAGTACAGAGACATACATTGCTATAATTGCACAATGTTTATCTTATCAATGTAACTTGTCATTGATTGCTCTCCTGCAATAAACTACCTCATATTTCAGATTCGAGCCTTTACCAGCTAGAATTCAATTGATGGCAGTAACCTACCCCATCAGTGGATATCAATGCTAAAACCTCAAGGAAACAATGAAAAGAACTCCTGTGGACTTAAGAGAATTTCCATATGTCTGGAATATTTACAGCTTTAAACACTTCCTGGTTTTTAGTACTGCCTGTAACCTTGTTAGTAGCTGCAGTAGCAGGAAGTGTGAAATAACTGTGCAATGAGATAACCTGCAGAGGAACTCAGGGGGGAAATCCATAAAGGAGAACACCAATTGATGGAACAAGTGAAAAGTGCGACCAGTAAGAAGTGCAATAGGAAGAATGCATTAAGGCTGTAGGCATAAGACATTCTGTGGGAAAGTTGTAGAAAAGAGTGGACATTAGTTATTAGATCTCAAAAGGTGGGAAATTATGTATTTTGCCCATGAATAAGTGAGCAAGTTCCATTTTGTCTACAAAAGGCAGACCACAGAAAATCAAGAAATCCCCATCTCATCTGTAAGAGCTGGGAAGCCTCCATAATGACCATATAAAAAGCGAGGAAAGACCAAGTATCTTAGTAGAGAAGCAGGCCATTCAGTTCAAATAGTCCACACTAACCTCCAAAAACCATTCCATCTTTCTACCCTCCATATCCAACAGCTAACCCATCTCGGGTTGGACAAAGGCAGGATGTACAAACTCCATGTAGATAGTTGCCCAAGGGTGGGATTGAACCCAGGTCCTCAGTTTTGTGAGGTAGCAGTTGCTAACCACTGAGCCACTAAGTTGCAGTAAGCAGGCAACTGATAGAACATTCCCATATTGTGTTGTTTAAAAGCCCTTAAGGCAAAAAAAACTGAACAGTATTGCTATATTGTAGAGATAAAAATCTTCCAACCAAGAGAATAAAGAAACATCGATACATTTCCAGATTGAAAGCTTTCAAAGAAAGCAGAATAAAGCAGCATTAAAATCCTGCAGAATATAAAGGTTTTAAAGTAAGAAGAAATACATTAAGAATAAATGGCACAGGAAATAATATTGTCCAATAGATCTACTTTCAGAGATGAACCAAATAGAATCATTGGACAACTTAGAAACAAAATAAGGCACAGAATTGCTTCCAATTTAAATTCTAAATCACAAACAGAACAAATAAACACTACTAAATTCAACAGGATGAATAGATCCCTTGCTATTGGTAGCAAACTGTGACTACAGAGCATTGAAATCAGAATTCATAGGAAACCGAATTGTGGGTGGAATTACTGATGTACTTATTGCAATCCAAAAGATTTGACTTTGAAAAGAACTATTCAGATTGTACAAAAAATAGAAACAAAGAAGAATCACAGAGATATACAAAGAGAAGAAGCCAGCCTTATCACAGGAGAGCAAAGGAATCCATTCAGTTCATAATGTATAGACATCCTAAAGATACATTTGACAGGTGAAAAGCTGACAGCAGATATTAACATTCAGTGCCAGTGCTAAAGATCATAAAAGCCCCACAGGCACAAGGCATACCAGGTATTTTAAAAAAATAAGGATCTGTGTGTAAAACTATTGGCCCTTTCTAAAATACATGTCAAAGTAGGTCATAGTTACGGAGCAACAAAGCACCAAATAGCTACTCTAAGTGAGATGTTAATATGGTATAGCCCCTGGTATTAGAAATGCATTCTTGTGGGAAATAACCAACTTGGATTTAACAGACCTGTCCACGTCAATGGACATCTCATTAATTTTAAAAGTGATATAGGGGTTGGTGTTCTTGTTTCACCTGTTTATTAAGGGAAGTTGCCCTCTACAGAAGTGAATGGTTCAGCTGAAAGAGCTTTGAAGATGGGAAGTATGGTGCAACCAACACTGTAACACAAAGGATAAAAGATAGTAGATGTTGTACACGTACATCACAACCGAAAAGCAACACGCTTGAGCAAGAATGTTTGTTTTAACCCCAACCTTCTTTGCAAAGTTGAAAAGGTTGAACAGCACAAGAGTAGAAGTTCCTTTGAGAAGGGCTACCTTTAAATGTTCACATGGTTAGGGAAATTTAACATCAAACACAGCATTATGTATCGAAACACACAGAAGGATTATATACTGTATCTGTCCATAAAACAGATCTAGAAGCGACTTCAGGAAATGATCAAAATGGACTTCATTTCTAAACCAATTGAATGGTGTTTGGATATCTTTCTTTATCCTGAACCAATGTGTCCATCTGAATTTTTGTTGACCTGACAGTTCAACTCCATCATATTTCTACAGCGGTTAAGAGTTTAGCCAAATTATCTCAAAGTAGAGATTCCACTAAAGTGGACAACAATAGTGGATTCTGGAAAGTGTTATTAAATGAGCAATCAACATGGTTTCCTGCATTTACATATCCACTTGGGAGGTTTTCCTTCAACAAGCTGCTCCAGAACTTTTACAACTAAATATATCCAATCTGTCAGAAGAGTTTGAGGGTGTTGTTTGCCACCTGCATGACATATTGATACATGGGGAGATGATCAAGGGACATAACCGAATGGTTCACACAGCTTTAGATTCTTTACAAGCTGCTAGGTTTGCGCTCAAGTATGAATTTTCCATGGAATCTGTTTGTTTCTGGGACATATTGTCAAAAAAGATGGAATAATGCTAAACCCACAGAAAATTAAGGCAGTTCAGGAGTTTCCCACTCTGAAATCTGTTCATGGCCTCCAGAGATTTCTACATGAAGTAAGCCAGTTGGCAAAATTCTTGACTCATGTAGTAACAGTGACTGAATAATTGAGGCAACTATTAAGAGAAAAAATAAACAAGGATGGAGCTGGAACATATGTCAGGAAGAGACTTTCCAATCAATCAAGGACATGCTGCTGGCCTCAGATGTCAAAAGATCACTACAATCCATCTTTTCCAATTATCAACGCTGCTGTTAGTTCAACTACAGGGGAAGGAGCAGTTTTCTTTCAGCAGAACTAGATTGGTGACAAAGCTGGTATATTATGTCTCCAGGGCTTTGTCAGACACAGAGACAGCATATGTAATTGTAGAGAAGGAGACTGTCAGTCATATGGGTGTATGAGCGATTTTCATAGAGACATAGAGACAAACCACAAACTGTTGGTCACATCTTCCTTCAGTCCAAAAAATACCCACCAACTATTACTCTCTATTTCCTATTCCTCAGATAATCTTGTCTTCATCTTGTTGTTGTCCATTTTATTCCATGATTTACAACTTCTGTCATAAATCTGTTGTGTGGTCCTGTTTCAAATGCTTGTTAAAACTCCATGTACGCCATACATTTTTTTTCTTTCTGTTACCTTTTCAAACAAACTCTTAAAAGTTAGACAGATATGATTTCTTCTTTAGAAATCCATGTTGGCTCTTCCTATACAACTCAACTTTTTTACATGATGACTAATTCTGTCCTGAATAATTATTCCCAGCAGCTTCCCCATGACTGTATTTTAACTGACTGGTCTAGCATTGCTCAACTTATCCTCATAACCTTTTGAGAACAAGAGTGAAAGATTTGCAATTCTTCAATCCTCTGGCATCTTTGCTGAGCCTGAAGACTGAGAGTTTATGACCAGTGTCCACACAATTTCTGCTCTCACTCCCTTCAAAAATTTTGGATGCATTTCATCTGATCATGGTGCCTTATCAACTTTAAATATTGAAAGCTAAACCAACCATTTATCTCTATCAATTTTGAATCCATTGGTGACAGAGCATTGTCCCATTTCACCTTGGGTTGGGTAGCATCAACCTCCTTAGCAAGGGCAGTTATAAAGAATTCATTTAACATCTCAACTACGCCTCTTGATTCCCTGTCCCTAATTAGCCTTACCCCTCCATTTACTACCCTTTTATGATTGATATGCCTGTAGAAGACTATGGAATATAATTCCTTTATATTGGCTGCTAGTCTTTTTTCAGAATACTTCTGTGTTTCTCTAATATGCTCTTCCATTTCACCTCTGAACCTTCTCAATTCCTTTTGCTTCACAGTTGTATTCTCATCCTGGTACTTGCCACAAGCACATTTTTTCTTCTTTATCTTAATTTCTATTTCCTTTCTTCATCCAGGGAGCTCTGGATTTGTTTGCCCTCTGTACTTTTTGAGGGAAGACATCTTAACTGTACCTAAACCATCCCAACCATGAAAGTAGCCTATTGTTCAGCTACAGTTTATCCTATCAACCTTTCATTCCAGTTTATGTTCTTGCCCCATTGATGCCAGCTCTCCCCAATGAAATATTCTTGTTCTGAATTGCATATTGTCCTTTTTTTAATATTACCACAAACCTTGTGATAGAATGATCAACTGTCTCTTAAATAAGAATGAGGGTGGCATGGTGGCTCAGTGGTTAGCACTGTGGCCTCACGGCACCAGGGACCTGAGTTCAATTCAAACCTTGGGCAACTGACTGTGGGGAGTTTCTTCTGGATGGTCTGCGTGAGTTTCTTCTGGATGGTCTGGTTTCCTCCAACAATCCAAAGATGTGTAGGCCAGGTGGATTGGACGTGCTAAATTGCACATAGTGTTAGATACATTAGTCAGAGGGAAATGGGTCTGGGTGGATTACGCTTCGGAGCGTTAGTGTGCACTTGTTAGGCCAAATGGCCTGTTTCCACCCTGGAAGGAATCTAATTAAATTATCTTCAACTGACACGTAGCCCATCTCATTTCCTAGAATCAGTGCATCATTTCAATTACATGAGACTCATACTTCTGTTAGAAACTTTGCTTACTGCAATCTAGAAATGCTTGCCCTTCTCAGCCTTTGCCACTACCACTGTCCTAGTCTATATTCAAGTTTCACACTCTTCCATTGAAGTTCATGCATTAATTTGTTGTTGAATACCATTATGCCTTTTCTTTGCTGCATCTTCCAAGAACCTAGTCTTTGTCTTGGTGCTGAGAAGTTTTTGATAAAATGATCTTGCATGTTTTGCTTTTTTTTTGCACTAATCCCACCATTGCTAACTTACACCAAGATACCCTAGCTTTCTAATTAGAATATTTCAATAGTAGTCAGAGTGAATTAAAGACAATGTAATTCTTGCTACAGTATATTTATATATATAATATGTCCTTATTCTGTGGTTGGAGATTATAATTGAATATATGAATCACACTCAATTGAATTATGTCTTTTTGGCGAGTGAGGAGGTGAATTACTTGGTAAAAACTGCCCAGCTTTTGATCTGTTCTTGTAGCCACAATATTAATGTGGCCCTCCACACCCCAAAGGATAATGAAGAATCTGTGGTCCTGAAACATTAATTTTGCTTTCTGTCCACAGATGCTGCCAGACCCTGCTGAGTTTTTTCCACCAATATTTGTTCTTGTTGTTGATGTTGATAGTGATGGATGTAGCAGTAGAAATGCCATTGAAATGAAAAAAAAATGTTCTCATAGCATGGCAGTTTGCATTTGATATGGTTATGTTGGATAGCTGTCTCAGTTTGAGTTGTGAGTATCTGGGAATTTCAGCTCTTCAGTCTGGTCATTAAGCACCTCTGTGAACTGTTTTCATTCATAGATAAGCAGCAACTCAGAGTCAGTTTTGTCTAGACATCCAAACCACACTTACTTTGATTCAACTCGCAGAGTTAACGTAATCTGATTGAAACATGATCAGCACCTTCCTCTGCAAGTCGGCCTGTCCACACTTCACCTCAACCATGTTACATCATTCGAAGAAACAAAGCATAAGACATATAAACTGAACACCTGATGGATTTTTAAAATCCATAAATCACATCACTAATGCACCTCCAGCACTATTATTGTTTAGCCAATTTGCTCCTCTTTTCTACATTTCTATGATAACAATGGAATGCTGCAAAATCTGTGCCAAATAATAGAGCAAACTAGCCCATTTTAATGTAGGGTTTTAGGCTGGTATGTGGCCTAAGAAAGTAATTGAAGTTTACATTGTGCAGACTGACTGCCTCATTTGCAGGATTACAAGACATAAAATAAGTATTCAGTCAGCTGACTGTTGCAACATTTTTCTATCAATTTTAGCAAGTCAAATGAAGTTATTTTATTAAATCATTTCAAAGAAAAGCAAGGTCATACATGCATGCATGATTTGTATAGATTGTTTTCTTCAAGTAGATGATTCACATGTTTTATCAGAATGATAAGAATTGTAGGTCTTTTACTTGAGGATGTTTAACCCTGGTTCGGATTTGTGGAGGATTTCACTTCTGGGGAATATTTTGTCTCACAGTTATCCTTCATGGAGGGTAATACTTGCCATAGACCTTGTTGCAGTTCCATTATCTTATCTGGAGGTCCTTAATATCCTGAAACTTCTTCCTGGAAGACAACTGTTCTGTTGAAACAAGTGTTTTCTTCTTTGCCATATCCTGGATTTTTGGGTTAGGCATCACTTTCTAATTGAAAGAGATGATTTTTTTTGCAATGTCCTCGATGCTAAGACCAGCGAGGTCTTCTTCTTGACCATTGCTGGTCATTCCCTGGATGTTGATCTGGCTTAGTGGAGTCAGATGCAGCCTATCTCCCTCGAGTTGTTGATCAGGTTGAGCTTTCTCAGTAACCATTATGGTTGCTTGGCTGGTGAAGTTCAATCATGTTGCTGAAAGATTGCTACTTAGCACTAACTCTGTCACTAGCATTGACTGCCTTGTTTCAGAAGACTCAGAATTGAACGTTTCCTGCTATCCTGTGAAATCTGTGATTACCTATATTTTGACATAAAATACTGGATGTTTTCAGGAAAAAGCTACATATAATTGTTAGGACAAAGGCAATCAAAGTATAAAAAGGAGGAAATGGAAAAAGGGTATTGACTTGGATGATCAGCCATGATGACATTGAATGGTGGAGCATGCTCAAAGGGCTGAATGGCCTACTCCTGCTTTTATTTTCTATGACATTACTATGTTTCCATGATACTGTTAAATAAATGTCTTAGGCTGACATAAGTGACTTCACTTGACTATTTCCTTTTGTTGGTGTTCCACCATGAGCTTAGAAACTCCATGACTGATTGGTCAATAAAAATTTAATTCATGGACCACGTTTGGACTGCAGTTTGTTTCTGGAGCAGTTGTTCTCCTTGGGGTGGGGGGAGCTGATGCACCCTCCAATTCTTCTAATGAAGTTCAGGTCAAGACATGCCTACAAGTTCAAAAATGAAATTGGTTGATTGTGGACAATGTACAGATTTTCAGTCTCTTATGTGTAGTGCATTGTGTATTATGCGGCATTCGTATACCTTTGTCAGTTACACCACCTGCACAAAATAGTCTTACCTCTGTGGAATCTAACTTCTTTGGCCGTGGTAACTGGTCTGATAAAACAGTAGCATTTACTCTTTATTATACTCAAAATCAACAGGATATACATTGTTGTAGAAGTGTTTTGTCCCTTCTGGTCTAATTGGATTAGTTAGTTCCCCTGCAATGCTTCAGGTATCTTCTCCAAAAGAAGCAGCTGATTAAATGCAGATTTATTTTCTCATGATTTTGGGTACTCCACAGTGTGGGCCTCTTTGTGTGTATGGCCATTTATATTTCTGCTGTTTTAAAACTGTCTTGATCGTGCACATATTCTCGAAGTGAACTTCAATTTCAAAAATGTAGCATTTCTTTGTGATGGCTGGGCATTGCCTGTGCATGTATGGCTTTGTTATTCCACAGCTGATATAGGTTTGTATCATCTGTTATTTGGCTTACTCTCTATGTAAACATATCACATGCCTCCTAGGAGGGTCCTTTCCTTAGAAAGTTAATAGATTCTGTTGCCTTCTTAATGTAGTGTAGGTCTTTACCTCTCAGGACATGCTTATTCTGCCTTCAAGTCCATTTGAATAGCTTTCTCTGAAGTAAGATATTCCATGGAGTGTGAGAAATCTGATAACTTTTCATCAAGAATTCCAGCAATGATACTCCCTCTTATGAATTATAATTTTGAAGCTCCAATTTGTTCACCTCTCCTAACCTACTCATAACAGATGTATGAGAGAGGGAAAGTGTCCATCTTACAAATCTGCTTTAAAAATATGGAGAAGTTGAATTTGGAAAGTACAGAAAGCCAACTTGTGATTAATGGATACCGGGTGAAAAGTAGCATGAAATGACAGGACAGAAATACGTTTGTGGGTTATCTGTGGACGTTTGAAGGATTGGTGTGTGGCAAATGATAATAAACTTGCGGCAGGGAAGGAAATAGAAATTGAGAGGGAGATTCAAGGGATAGGAGATCGAAGTAGTGGCGGAAGTGAAGGATTCTTAATAACAGGAGGGGTAAATAAGAAGGCAAAGGAGTGCAAAATATATTTGGAATGAAGGGGTGGAGAAGATTAAGTTAGTGCCAGAGAATGAGCACAACATCTTCTTCTTACTCAGATAAAAACTAATCAGTTCTGATCCTTATGAGTCACTGTCACAATGCAGGAGTCACAGCAATCAATTTGTGCGCAGTAAGTTTCAACATCCAGCAAAAATGAGTTGGATTTTATACACCCCTGGGGTTGGGAAGTCACGTGGGAGGAGCTAAAAAATTTGGGTGCCATGCAATGGTGCCATGCTGTTGCTTGAACATGCCCACTCACTCCTGCAGGGATTTTATCCATATCAGGGAAGGTAGAGGGCAGCCTGATTGCCCATGAGCCAATTGAGGCCCTCATGTGGCTAATTAATGGCCATATAAAGCCCTTCATTTGCCACTACTTGAATTTTTCCCATGCAAGGAAAGGTCCAAACCAATTGTTTAGGTTACTCAGGAAAAGCAAACTGCTAGCCTTGTGACTGGATTAGAAGTTGGTACTTGTGCACCATACACTCAACAGAGCCCACCCCCACTCCCAACATGCACAACCCCCCCCCCCCAACCCCCCAAAACTAAAGAATTAGCCCCTTGACTAACTCCTACCATCCATTTGACCTCTGCCAACCTGGCCTGAGCAAGACTCCAGATTTGCATCATTGGCTCCATTGATGTATGATTCACTGTAGTCCCAGCAGTGGCCAACACGCCAGGATAAATTCTCAAATAAAAGAAAGCTACCGTCCATCAGATAATGGCTCTCTGATGAGCGGTTTGGAAATCTCATCTCAAATATGACAGTTTTAAAATTCACCCTGAGATTAAATTCACTTGAAAAGCAGGGCCACAATTTAAGATTTCATTGCAGCAGGCTTTCAGCACTGTACTGCATTATTAGCCTAGATTATGCACTCAACAGTTGTAATGGGACTAAATTCACCTCCTTCTGTCTTAGAGGTCAGTGTTATCACTGAGAAATAAAAGAACACAGGAAATAATAATGGGGTGCCAAGAATATAGATTGTACTATTGGCTCATATTGTTCTGCCTTCTTTACTTTTTCTTTGTACTCCGACCAAAACTTGGCAGATCTGAAACTTTACAACTTTAGTGGACTTTGATCTTAACAAAGCTACCTACATAGCTTAGATTTATGTTTCAGAATGCACTTTAAATTTATGAG
Source organism: Chiloscyllium plagiosum (assembly GCF_004010195.1). Taxonomy (NCBI): domain Eukaryota; kingdom Metazoa; phylum Chordata; class Chondrichthyes; order Orectolobiformes; family Hemiscylliidae; genus Chiloscyllium; species Chiloscyllium plagiosum. The sequence continues at coordinate 81,933,484 of NC_057723.1, forward strand.
CTCATCAAATCTAGATTAACATTAAACTTCAACTGCTATATATAAAACAAGTTTCGGCATCTGTTGAAAGTCTGGTATTTTTCACTTTGTTCGGTCAATAGAAAAAGTGCAGCCACATAGATATGACCAAAATAAACACTGCTAAAGTTATTATGTGAAAAATGGTGTAAAATCTTACTGTGTGCAGCTGCATGGGAAATGGAAAGCTTTCAAAAATTACAAAATCCCTTTTCCATGATTCGCCCACATAAAAATTGTTTGAATGAAGTTATATTAAACTAGAGCCATAATTACGTCATTGCTGACAGGGGCACTCTCTAAAATGGGGAAGAGTCTCGTGTGTGGATTCCAATCGCCTGTGGATTCATGGTTAGAACTGTATTGGTGACTGAAATTTCCTTTCAACCTTGGCAGTGTGAGGCCTAGCTTTTTGACAGCACAGAGTAAGTGGCAGAAACCACAGTCATAAGAACCCATCCACAAGGTTATAGCAGGGTCAACTTCTGCTGCAGCTTATGTGATCTCGCATTTGGGTAAGTGGGAGCGAGTCTGAATCAGGGGATCTGAAGCTTTCCAAGTGGGAAATGACTGCTTCCCCGAGAGAAAAATGCTGAAAAACCAAAGGAAGGTAAAGAGACTGACTTGTTGACAATGCGAGGAGAAACAGTTTGGTTGTGAAGAGTGTGGTGATGTGCAGAGAGCAGACTGATGAAAATCTACATATTAAAAAAAAATGAACAATTTTAGAAAAGATAAGTTGGACCTCAGCAACAGGAAAAGAATTCTTAGTCAAAGCCAAAATAATTATCCCTGACAAAATGAACAGAGGGGAAAGCAATGTGAATTTGTTAAAGAGACAGTGAAAGCTGAGAGTGCTGGAAATCTATAATCATAGTCACACAGCATGAAAAATACACTTCAGTCCAACTAACCCATGCAGAAAATGTTCCCAAACTAAATTAGTCTTACTTATCTGCATTTGGCCCATATGCTTCCAAACATTTCCTATTCATGTCCTTACCCAAACGTCTTTTAAATGTTGTAACTGTACTTGCATCCACCACTTCCTCTGGCAGTTTATTTCACACACCAATCAGTGTCTGTGTAAAAACGTTGCCCCTCGTGTCCTTTTTAAATCTTTCTCGTCTCACCGTAAAAATATGCCTCCTGGTTTTGAAACGCCCTCCTCTAGGGAAAGGACTCTTGCTATTTACCTTACCTGTACATTCATGATTTTATAAACCTCCAAAAGGTCACTCCTTGACCTTCTGTGCTCCATAATAAGTCATCATAGAAATTTTATGATATGTCCAGAACATTGACTGGCATCTGGAAGGAGACAAGAAACATTTTGGCTGTTAACTTTCAACAAACTGATAAAGCAGGTAATATGATTTAAGAGCAATTAGGTTTTTTTGAGGTACTAATTAAAAGTTGTGCTAAAATCACAATCAACATAATCCTCTGAGGATGCAGTAAAATTAACCATCTAACAATTGATCTGTAATCAATCAACTCTGCATCATGTCTGAACGAGAAGACTTAGCCTTCTGATTAGATTAGATTCCCTACAGTGTGGAAACAGGCTCTTCGGCCCAACAAGGCCACACCGACCCTCCGAAGCGTAACCCACCCAGACCCATTTCCTTCTGACTAATGCGCCCATCGCTGTGGGCAATTTAGCATGGCCAATTCACCTGACCTGCATATCTTTGGACTGCGGGAGGAAACCGGAGCACCCGCAGGAGATCCACGCAGACACCGGGAGAATGTGCAAACTCAACACAGACAGTCACCCGAGGCTGGAATCGAACCTGGGATCCTGGTGCTGTGAGGCAGCAGTGCTAACCACTGAGCCACCATGCCGCCCTTATTGGACTTATTTTACTGTCATTTAAAATCAAAAGCAATTTGGGTTTCTGTCATTTAAATAACATTAATGATAAGTCCAAGCAATATCTGGTAGACAACTAACAGGAGCTAGTGAATAATCTGAAAATGATCAATTCCTCCAATGTCCCTTGGAAGTTATTGCTGCATCTTAAATCTATGTTCATCTTTCCCATTTCCTTGTTTGAGTCTCACCTTCCTACTACAATATACTACAATAAACAAAGTAGTGACTAACCTCATCTGTGACACACCACAAGGCATACATTTTGTTAACAAGGCCAATACATGGTACTTCATCAGACACTTCCTCAAAATCCATTTCAATAACATTCCTTTCATCAACATTCCTGTAGATTCATCAAGAAAATCAATTAGTTTAGTCAAGCATAATCTCCTAATGCAAATCCATGCTAACTATCCTCAACTCAAACCTTTCCAGGACTCTTTGGAATCCATTTGAACTGATTACTGTTTCTAAACCTACTCACCACTGGTGTTAAACTAACTGGCATGTGGTTCCCAGGCTTGTTACTCCCCCTGAATAAGATTCTCTTTTGAATTAAATTTTTTTTTAAAAAACTTCACATATAGTAAACTATTCAATATTAGGGGAGGCAATGGCCTTGTGGTATTGCCACTAGACTATTAATCCAGAGACCCTGACAATGGTCTTAGGTCTGAACCCAGCCATGGCAGATGGTGGAATTTGAATTCAATTTAATATAGTCTGGAATTAGGAGTCGAATGGTGACCAAGCAAAACCATTATTGATTGTTGGGAAAAATTCATCCTGTTTACTAATGCCCTTTGGGGAAGGAAACTGCTATCCTTACCTGGTCTTGCCTATGTGTGACTCCAGACCCACAGCAATGTGGTTGGCACTTGACTGTCCTCTGGGCAATTAGGGATGGGTAATAAATGCTGCCCCAGCCAATGACACCCCCCTCCTATAAATAAGTGAGAAAAGAGTGGCATTTGCACTGACATTTTCCTCACTATTATTCCAGCCCTCGGAGTTACGATTCCAGAAACATAAATGGCTGAACAATGCAAGTTGGATAGGAAACCTCGGTTGCTGTCAAATTTTATTCTGTGATAACACTTATATGAAACAGTGAATTTTTCTTTGTTCTTGTTCTAACTGGATCTTCCCAGGAAGGATCTGGATGGTCTGCACCTCAGTATTCTGACAGCAGTTCATTTACGCATACAAAAAGAAAACTCGTGCTTATTTCAGGTGAACTACACTCTTAAAATTATTCACAATGAGACTGACAAAAAGATGAAACAACACCCAATTTAGCAGGTTATTCACATGAAATATGGAAAAAGGCATGTCACACTCAAATTTCCATATGATAAACACCCTCAATTTCAGGTGCAGGAGACACTTTCATCAAGTTCAGACAACTTTCATACAACTCAGGGATACCCATGACCCTCTGGAACCTTCCTTCCCTCCTCTTCCGTCTGACTCCATCCCCTGCCCTAACACCACCTCCTGTTAGATATTCGCTATCCCTCCCAACATTCCATTTTCCAATGTTGAATGTTCTCTACTCAGCAAAGGTCTCAGCTTTATCTAACTGCATTCCCAACTTAATAAATTTCAGGCATGACATGACATTGAGCTCTTCTTCCATTGTCTTCACCTCTGAAACCATTTCTTTGGACAAAAGTCGGCTCCCCGCTGCCCAGCTCCAATACTCTCCCTCCACCTGGACCGCACTTGCACTCGATCTGTTCATTGAGAACTGTCAACTTCAATTTCACTGCGCCCCACCCCCCCATCCAATCCAACCTATCTCCCTCCAAACTGAACGCACTGTGTATGTTTAGGTCCAACCATGACTTTGTTATTAAATCTGCTGATAAGGATGGTGCTGTTGTAGTCTGGAGTACTGACCTTTACATTGCAGAGGCTGAGCACCAGCACTCATACCTCCTCCCATCTCTCCCTGGACCATGACCCCACCATGACACATCAGGCCGTTGTATCAATGACAGTCATTGACCTCATTTCTCCCCCTGATCTCTCCCCCACTGCCTCCAAGCTGAAAGTCCCCAGCCCCAAACAGCTTGGTTCTACCTCCTTCTGAAAATCCACAAACAGGCCTACCTGGGCAGACCCATTGTTTCTGCTTGCTCCTGCTCCACAGAACTCAGCTCTTCCTACCTTGGCTCAGTCTGTTCTCCCTTAGTCCAGTCCCTGCCCATGTCTATCCGTGCTTTCTCTGATGCATTACGCCAGTTTTGGAATTTCCAGTTTGCGGGCTCAAGCTGCCTCCTCTTTACCATGGACAAACAATCCCTTTACGCATCCATCTCCCACTAGAATGGGTTCAGGGCTCTCCCCTTCTTCCTGGAACAAAGGCCTGAATCGTTCCAACCCACCACCCTCCCCCACCCAGCTGACCTTGCCCTCACCCTCAACAATTTCTCTTTTAACTCATTTTCTTCAGGTCAGAGGGGTGGCCATGAGTACTCACATGGTCCCCTGTTATATTTGTCTCTTCGTGGGGTACATAGAACATTCCTTGTTCCAGTCCTTTTTTGGGCCCCACCCACAGCTCCTTCTCCAATATATTGATGATATCATTGATGCTGCTTCCCGCTCTCATCTGGAATTACAAAAAGTTCATTGATTTTGCTTGCAATTTCCACCCTGCCCTCACCTTTGCCTGGTCTATCTCTGATTCCTCCCCTCCCCTTCCTCAACATCTCTGTTTCCATTTATGGGGTTAGACTGGCCACTAATATCCACTGTAAACCCACTGATTCCCACACCTACCTGGACTATACTTCCTCACACCCTGTTTTCATTAAAGACTCTATTCCATTCTCCCAGTTCCTATGTCTCCATCGCATTTGTTCTGATGAGGCCAAGTTCAACAAGGGAGCCTCGGAAATGTCCATCTTCTTCAAGAACAAGGGTTTCCCAGCACCATTGTATACAGGGCTCTCAACTGGGTCCAACCCAGCTCTCATATTTCCCTCCTCATCCCCTCTCCTCCCTCCTGTAATAATGATAGGGTTCCCCTTGTCCTTACCTACCACCCCAGCAGCATTCACATCCAGAGGATCATCAGCCGCCATTTCCGCCACGTCCAGCGAGATCCCACAACCAGACACATATTCTCCTCCCCTCCCTTGTCCGCTTTCTGCAGGGTCCATTCTTCCTTCACTCCCAACACCCCTCAACAGCCCCCATCACTTAACCCTGCAACTGCTGAAGGCATAACACCTGCCCATTTACCTCCTCACTCCTTAGTATCCAAGGTCCCAAACGCACCTTCCAGGTGAAGCAGCACTTTACCTGCACTTCTCACAATCTAGGCAAAAGTGAGGTCTGCAGATGCCGGAGATCAGAGTCTAGATCAGAGTGGTGCTGGAAAAGCATAGCAGGTCAGGCAGCATCTGAGGAGCAGGAAAATCGACGTTTCGGGCAAAAGCCCTTCATCACAAATGAAGTGATGAAGTGAATTCCTGATGAAGGGCTTCTGTCCGAAATGTCGATTTTCGTGTTCCTCAGATGCTGCCTGACCTGCTGTGCCTTTCCAGCACTTCTCACAATCTAGTCTACTGCATTCACTGCTCATAATGTGGTCTCCTCTGTATTGGGAAAACAAAGCACAGACTGAGTGACTGCTTCACAGGGCACCTAAGTTCTGCCTACAAAAAAAGACCCTGAGCTTGCAGTTGCCTGCCACTTTAACGTACCACCCTGTTCCCTGGTCAATATCTCTGTGTCAGGCTTGTTACAGTGCTCCAATGAAGCGAAGTGCAAGTTGCGAGAACAGCACCCCATTTTCCGCTTGGGGAAAATGCAGCCCTCCAGACTCGATATTGAGTTCAATAATTTTAGTGCATCAACTCTCCAATGGCCTAGTCCCCTACCACACACACCAGGCCTTGTTATCACATAGTCTGTCATCATTGTTACCCACTAACAGTTTCCATTAACAGCTACTCACCCTCCCAGCCAGATCATTATCAACTCCTTTGTCTGTCCAACTGTTCTTCTCTTTTGACATTATCCCTACCTATCATTTAGTTCTTATCCCCTCCCCTCAACTTAACTTCTGCATACAAAATGCACATTTTCCTAGCTACCATCAGTTCTGAGAAAGGGTCACCGGACCCGAAACTTTAATTTTGATTTCTCTTCACAGATGCCGCCGCCAGACCTGCTGAGCTTCTGTTTTTGTTTCTGCATACAACGAATGTGAGTTCACTAACTTTGCAGTCCAGCTACAGCTTCTAATCATTTAAAACCAGCTTGATCGAGCAGGCCATGCTATTTGATGCCTGAAAGCAGATTCTTGGACCAATTGCTCTACTTCGAGCATGATCAGGACAGGAGACAACCAGGAGACAATGGAAATTCCTTTGGGATTTTCTCAGAGCATCTCCGAAAATGTCAAACATCCCTGCTGACTGATGGGGACATCTTGCTTGTGACCAATCAAAATGGTAAACATTTTTTAAGAAGTTATTGAGCACATATAGGGAGGAAAGTCAAGGGATTTAGTCAAAAATGTGTTTTTGCTTGCAGTTGATTTTAATTTCGCTCGTGCTCTTTTATCCAAGATTACTTTATTAACTCTGAGGTCTTGGAATTTGTTTGCCTTCCAAAAATTGTATCATATAATTAGCCATTATGGGGAGTGAAATTACACTTCTTTTGGAGATATACATAAAAAAATAAACAAAGAGGCTGTATTTATTTCGCACCCTTCATGACCTGAACTGTCTATAATAAATGAATGGTTTTATGTGAAGTATTGCCATGGTTGTAGGGTAGGAAATGTAGAAGCCAAATCATATACAGGAAGTTCCCATAAACAGCAATGAGATAAACGCCCCGACAATATGTTTTAATAATGTTGGCTGAGAAAGAAACATTGGCCTGATGATCAAGGGAAACTCCTCCTCTCTTCTTCCAAATGATAGCATGTGCTCTTGTACATCTTCTTGAACAGTGAGATTGAATGCAGGATTAACAATTTATATGAAAGACATGAGCATACATTAATATATAAAGACTGTGCTAATTTAAAATATCTTATACTTGGACTTTTTATTATGAAATAAATTTGATTTTGAATTTAACATAACAGGGATAACTTAGGTCTGAGCAATGGAAGATAATAAATTCGCATTTTGACAGAAGTAGTGCATATTTACTACTTAAATACTTCTATTATTTTTACTCTGAAAGGTTATAATAATAAGCCATTAGAGACATAATAAGTGTTCGCCTCTGGTAGAGGGAACAGACATGTTGTGATTTTAAGTGTCTGTGTGACAGAATGCCTGGTAAATGTAATCAAGTTTAAAGTTGAGGATGTGCTATTAGAATTCCTTCAGTCCATATTAAGAATGACACCCTGCTGAGGTATCACTCGGTCATTTTCAATTGGTCTGTAGAAGTTGTATTCATGAATCTATTTAACACGACCAGCAAGTTAGAACCAAGCACTGCTTTAACCTTCCATTTCATCCTCAGACTGCAGTTTTCTTTTATCTCATGTGATCTTCATACCATTAATACTTTTGACCTCGATGATAGAATTGAAAAACTCTCATTGTGAGGCTGATGGTTTCCTAAGTATGTTATTAACCTCAACCACCTTTCTGTTTTTTTAAGTGTTTGACTTGTATTTGAACTTATGCAGATGTTCTCATTCCTTCACATTTAGACTAATGCATCTAAACTCTGCTCTGTTGGGTCAGCTGCAACAGGTTGAATCCTATTAATTATTTTCAATCCTTAAGATACAGCATCACTTTGTGCTGCACTTCGTGAAGTGTGGAAAATTTGACAAAAATAAAATCGGCCAATGACTGAATGATAAAAGACTCATGGCTGCAGAATTATGGGTTGCAAAATATTAAGTCATGCCAGATCACTGGAAGAAATGCCAGGTAGCTATTTCACAATACATTCTGGGAGAACCAATTTAAATGGGAAATTTAAGCACCATGAAATTGACAAGGAATCTGGCATAAGGCAAATTATTTTCCTTGCATTTGGGTGGCAACTACAATGTAACAAACTGGATTCCTACATATTGCAAGTTGCGGGACATTTGAATAGAATTCAGTAGAGAAATTATTGAACTATTAAAGTAAATCCTTTAAACTCATTTTGAAAAGTGTATTGGCATGTAACCTAAGGCTGGTTATTATCTTCTGATACATTGCGCTAGGATTTCCAAAGGCTTTTTAGAAGTTTCTGAAGCATAGATGAGAGTAGGTGGGACCATGTGGATTCCCATCATATCAGACTCTGAAGGAATTGCCTGGGAAATTGAAGATTCCATACACCTATAGCCTTTTGAAAGTATCCATTGAGCTGATTAATTTGAAGGATCCTACTGATTAATAAATAGTAACTCAGGTAAAGTTAGATAATTAAATACCTAGCCTAACTCCAGAGTAACAATTGAACTGAGACTCCAGTTTACCTTACAAAACCCCCAACATACAACTCCCAGAACCTAACCCCACACCTCCCTGACTAACACATCCCAAACCCAATGATGCACCACACTCCTGCCCCTGGACCTGACACCATTCCCAACCCCTCCTATCCTCAGACTTGAATCCCCTTCACCTGCCATCGGATCTGATACCTCTCCAAGCCACTGGACTGTGCCATATGGCAGCACGGTGGCTCAGTGGTTAACACTGCTGCCTCACAGTGCCAGGGACCCGGGTTCAATTCTGGTCTTGGGCAACTGTCTGTGTGGAGTTTGCACATTCTTGCTGTATCTACATGGGTTTCCACCGGGTGCTCTGGTTTCCTCCCACAATCCAAAGATGAGTCGGTTAGGTGAATTGGCCGTGCTAGATTGCCCATAGTGTTCAGGTTAGGAGCATTAGTCAGGGGAAGTGTAAAGTGATAGGGTATGGGAAATGGGTCCAGGTGGAATACTGTTTGGAGGGTCAGCATGGACTTGTTAGGCCAAATGGCCTGTTTCCGCACTGTAGTGATTCTATGATTTCGCCACTACAGGATCGAATGCTACTTCCCCTTCCTCCAGACCTGACATTCAATGGACAGAAATGTGACAAATGGTGGTGGGTCTGGAGCAGATGGTGGTGAGGTGAAGGTGAAGGAGAATCGGCCCAGTGGTGAAAGATGGTTCCTGGAGAGTGGTGATGTCTACATTGGTTTGATCTGGTGTAGACAGCGGAGAGACGGTGGAGGAGGGATGGCAGCAGATGATGTTGGTGATGACCTGGCTCAGAACTGATGAATTCTCTTTCAGCTAGATCTTACTTTTTTACTTCTTATTCTTCAATCATACAAGGTGGTGCTGGATCGTGGTGACAGTGGAAAAGTTTTTTACTGCATTTTTTTGTTTTTCTCATTGTAAAATACACATGACAATAAAATCATTCATTCATTCATTCATTGCTGCCATGAACCATAAGACTTGGAACAGGAACAGGCCTTCCAGTCCATCAAGTCTACTCCAGATTCATTGAGATTGTGGTTCATCCTTGATGAACAACTTACGCTCGAAATGTTGACTCTTCTGCTCCTCAGATGCTGCACGACCGGCTGTGCTTTTCCAGCACCACACTTTTTAACTCTGATCTCCAGCATCTGCAGTCCTCATTTTCTCCTAGCTGATCTAATAACCGTTAACTTCACTTTCCTGCTTTTCCCTGTAATCCTTGAATTCCTTACTGATTAAAAATCTGTCGATCTCCAACTTGGTGATACTTAATAACCCATCCTCAATAGCCCTCTGCAGTAATGAATACCTCAGATTCACAACCCCTGAGGGGAGAAATCCCTTCTAATTTCTGTTTTAAATGCGTGATCCCTTATTCTGAGATTATGCCCTTTGGTTCTAGTCTCTCCTACAAAGGGAAACAACTTTTCCAAATCTATTCTGTCAAGTGCCCAAAGAATTATATTTGTTTCAGTGAGGTCTCCTCTCATTTGTCTAAACTACAATAAGTACAGACCCAACCTACTTAACTACTCCTCATTAGACAGTCCCTGGTATTAACCTCGTGAATCTTATCTGGACATCTTCCAATGTCAATCTAACTTTCGTTAGATAACAAGACCAAACTGTTCATTGAGTTCCAGCTGAAATCTGATTAGTGCCTTCTATAGTTTTAGCAAAACCTCCCTGTTTTTATATTTCATTTGCTTTGAAATAAAGGCCAACATTCTATTTGCCTTCCTTATTACCTGCTGAATTTAGATGCTAGCTTTTGTGATTCACAAACATGGACTCCAAAATCTCTCTGTGCTTCAGCTTTCTTTAATCTCTCCCCAACTAAATAAGATTCAGTTATTCTATTTGTCCAGTCAAAGAGCATGACCTCACATTTTCCCACATTATACTCCATCTGCCAAATTGTTGCCCACTCATTTAACCTACTTTTATAACCCTCTGTATACTCTTTATGTCATCTTCGCTACTTGCTTTCCCATGTATTTTTGTGTCATCTGTATACCTGGTGATAGTACATTCATTTTCATCATTCCAGTCAATAATATTTACAAATAATTGTGGACTCAGCACTGATTCCTGTGCTACTCCACCAATTCCAGGTTCCCATCCTGAAAATGTTGCCTTTATCCCAAATCTCTGTCTTCTATTAGTTAGCCAATCTTCTATCTATGCTAATATCTTAGCTCTTATCTTATTAAGTAGCCTTATGTACAGTACCTTATGCAATGCCTTTTAGAACTCCAACAAATAGAAGTATTTCTACTTGTTTCCCTTTATCTATCTTGTTTGTTACATCCTCAATTTTTCCTTCATGAAGCCATGCTGACTCTATGTGATTTTATTATGTATTCCTAAATACTCTGTTATTGCATCCTTTATAAGAAACATTAACATTTTCCCAAAGACAGATGTTAAGTGAAATAACTCCACAGAGGCCAGCATCCTGCCTCCAAGTCACATTTTATTCACACATAGAGACTCCATGACACTGATCCAGCTCCATCAGAGCCAGCTCTCAGAGGGAACAGAACCTCTGACACTCTTGTTTATATATCAGTCAAAGAATCCCTAAACTGTGGAAACAGCCCTTCAGCCCAACAAATCCATACCGACCCTCTGAAGAGTAATCCACCCACTGGGGTGGCACGGTGGCTCAGTGGTTAGCACTACTGCCTCACAGTGTCAGGGATCCAGGAGCGACTACTTCCTCGGGCGACTGTCTGTGTGGAGTTTGCACATTCCCCCTGTGGAGAAAGTGAGGTCTGCAGATGCTGGAGATCAGAGCTGAAACTGTGTTGCTGGAAAAGCGCAGCAGGTCAGGCAGCATCCAGGGAACAGGAGAATCGACGTTTCGGGCATAAGCATTCTCCCTGTGTCTGCTTGGGTTTGCTCCAGTTTCCTCCCACAATCCAAAGATGTGCAGGTCAGGTGAATTGGCCATGATAAATTGCCCATCGTATTAGGTGCATTAGTCAGGGGTAAACATGGGGGAATGGGTCTGGGTGGATTACTCTTTGGAGGGTCAGTGTGGATTTGTTGGGCCGAAGGGCCTGTCTCCATACAGTACGGAATCTAATCACTCAGACCCATTCTTCTACCCTATTACCCTCCATTTACCCCTGACTAATGCACCTCACCTACACATCCCAGAACACTATGGGCAATTTAGCTTGGCAAATTCACCTAACCTGCACATCTTTGGATTGTGGAAGGAAACTGAAGGAAACCCACGCAGACACAGGGAGAATGTGCAAACTCCAAATAGACAGTCGCCCGAGGCTGCAATTGAACCTGGGTCGCTGGTGCTGGGAGGCAGCAGTGCTAACCACTGAGCCGCTGTGCCACCCTAAAGCTCCATAACTAGACCAGGTTAACAGCCCCAATCAGGCAACTCATATTCAATCATGTCTACATGGATGACCTTGTTACACTCAGTCCATTCCTCCCCCTCTGAATCCAAAATATAAGCAAATTCTTTTTTTTTTAAAGCTTCTCCTGAGGCATTTGAGCACCAGGTCAGATTCCTCCAACCTTGTCTAGGATACGGGCGATTTGGGACACACAGTGGCTTGCCTTTTGTTCCTGGAGCCTTTTGGAAGAAATTCATTCTCCTCTTCAGGCAACAAAAGTGTCAACATCTACCATCCTCAATACAGCACTACGGTGATTCTCAGATTCTGAGGGATCTTCTACACTTGATGAAGAGGGAGAACCCATGGATTCTGGAACTGTTGGAAAGGCTGTTGAGGAGCTCAGCACAGCTTTGCACTGCACTGTTTGTAAGTTTGCAGCTTTCATATGGTTCACATCTTGTTCAGGACCATCACACCCACATGACCTTTATATGTCACTGGACCTGACCTCACTTCAATCATTCCTCGTTCCCATGCAAGGCCATTCCTGTGGTTCCTACACCAAACTTTATCCCCTTCCTCAATTAGTGGAGTCTTGTGTGCGGTGTTGCTGTTCCTGATTCCATTACACCATCTTGCCCAGGTCCAGGAAGATTAGATTTAACCTGATGTAGAGCCTTCTTCCCATTAGCAACTCTGCTGGAGCTATCCCTGCAGATGCACAAGATGGTCCTTTAATCAAATAGGAACCGGGACAGTTGGTGTTGAATGAAGCTGTAGGCTGTTTCTTTATGCCTGCTTTCAAAGTTTGGAAAACTCTTTCTGCCAGACCATTGGATGATGGATGGTATGGAGTTGCCCTTATATTATTTGACTGTAAGAAATACTCAATATCCCTGGTGGAAAATGATAGCCCATTGTCTATGATCAATAGTTCCCGAGCCTGTGCATTGCAAAAGATGTACACAGTTTTCTATCATCATTCCCGTGTTTGATGAATGAACTCTTGACACATCCAGACACTTTGAGTGGGCATCCAAAATGACTAAGAACATAGAGCCCATGAAAGGCCTGGCATATTTTGTAGGGTCCAAGTTTTACCTGGCCATTCCCACAAATGTGGGGAAGCTGTTGACAGTAACCCTTTGTCCTGTTGGCACTCTGGGCACTGCCTCATCAATGAACTGTGTCTGCAACCAATCCTGGTTACCAGACATAGCTTTTCACCAACATCTTCAGTTTGAAAACCCCTGGATGATCCTGGTAGAAGGATGTCCAGAAAATTTAAAGCCATTACAGACTGTTCCAGTGACAGGACCACAAGTGGCATATCTGCCTCCTGAATGGTGTTCCAACATGTAATTTATGCATTTAGTATTGGGACTGACAGCTCAATTCAGCCTGAAGCTATGGTGGGGACTACCTTCTCCTCTTTAATTAGACTGAGCAGGGGTTTTGTTGTCTGTTAGTATTCCAAATTTACGTCCATAAAGGTATTGGTGGAACTCCTTGACTCCAATTATGACTGCTGTACCTTCCTCCTCTATCTGGGCATATTTCTGCTCTGTATTTTCCAAAGATAAAGCCTGTCAGAGTGCCTATTTGAAATCCAATTGGGTTTTAGCTGGACATAGCAACCATTCTCTTGGCATCTCATTAAGGATTAAACCAAAATCACATCCCACTTTGGTCACCACTGAAATAACTCCACAGAGGCCTTCATTTAGAGGTGGAGAGTCCTTGGCACTGACCCAGCTCCCTGAGAGCAAGCTCTCAAAGTGAACAGGATGTCTGACATTCCTGGTTTTATCTGTCAGCCAGGGTTCCCTGATTGATGCTGGTAATCTGGTCCAATCAAGGAACTCATATTCCATGAGGTCCACTTGACTGACTTTGTTACAATCGCTACATAAAGCGAACTGGCTTACCTGTTTTGTTTGTCTCCCTCCTTTATGTACAAAAAGTGTTTGCTGGCAGATGTCCAATTGTCTGGATATATTGGCATGGAGGCAGTTCAAAAGAGATTTACTCGTTTGTTTCCGGAGATGTAAAAGTTGATTTATCAAGAACAGCTCCCCTATTTAGACTTTTATTCAATATGGTTTAGAAGAATGAGGGGTAATCTTATTCAAACATACAAGATTCCGAGGGAACCTGACAAGATAGATCTCGAGAAGATATCTCTACGAGTGGGGGGAATCTTTAACCAGGGAACGTAGTTAAAGAATAGGGCAACATTTAATAATGTTAAATATTTCATTGTTAACCCCATCTCCAAATTCCGGCCTCTCACTGATAGACAATTTATCTGCCTCTGCTTTACAATATTCAAGAACTCTGCATCCACTAACCTTTTCAAGAACAGCCCTCCAAAGGCTCTTGAATCTCTGACACATATTTAAAGCCAAGATACAAAGGAACTTCTTCTCCCACAGGGCAGTAAATATTTGGAATTCTCCACCAGAGAGTTGTGGAGGATCACTGAAAGAGGTCGTTGATAGAATTTTGAAATGTAGGCGAGTTGAGAGCTATACTGAGCTGACATGAAAGTGGAGTTGAGGCTTGGGGCAGGCCGGCCATGGTCTTAGAGTATAGTGGGGCAGATTTGTGGAGCCAAATGGTCTACTCCTTCTCCTGTCTCTTACAGGTTCATAGAGTCATACAGCATGGAAACAGACCTTTTGGTCCAACCTGTCCATGCCAACTATAATCCCAAAATTAACTAATCTCACCTCCCTGTGCTTGGCCAATATCCTTTCAAACATTTCTTATTCACATGCTTATCGAAATATCTTTTAAATCATGTAACAGTATTTGTATTCATCACTTCCTATGCATGTTCATTCCAAACGCAAGTCACCTTCTGTGTAAACAATTGCCCCTCATAACTTTTACAAACCTTTCACCTCTCCTTAAGAATATGCTCCCTACTTTTGAAATCCCCCACCCTAGGGAAAATACATTCGCTGTTCACCTTATCTATGCCCCTCATTATTTTATAAACCTCTATAAGCTCACCTTTCAACCTCCAAGCTCCAGTGAAAAATATCCCAGCCCATCAACCTCTCCCTATAACTCAAGCCATCTATTCCTGGCAAATCTCTTCTGAACACCCTCCAGCTTATTTTCATTCTTCCTATAACAGGGTGACCACAACTGGACACAGTACTTCAGAAGAGGCCTCACTAATGTCCTGTACTAGATTAGATTACTTACAGTGTGGAAACAGACCCTTCGGCCCAACAAGTCCAGACCGACCCGCCGAAGCGCAACCCACCCATACCCCTACATTTACCCCTTTAACCTAACACCACGGGCAATTTAGCATGGCCAATTCACCTGACCTGCACATCTTTGTGACTGTGGGAGGAAACCGGAGCACCCGGAGGAAACCCACGCAGACACGGGGAGAATGTGCAAACTCCACACAGTCAGTCGCCTGAGTCGGGAATTGAACCCGGGTCTCTGGCGCTGTGAGGCAGCAGTGCTAACTACTATGCCACCGTGCCGCCCACTACCTCAGTAGAATGACCCAACTCCTATACTCAAAGGTCTGAGCAATGAAGGCAAGCATGATAAACACCTTCTTAACTGCCCTATCTATATGTGACACAAATTTCAAAGAATAATCTACCTCAACCTCTTGGTCTTTCTGTTCTGCGACATTATCCAATGCCATAATTTTTATTCTGTAAGCCTTGCCTTTGTTTGTTTTACAATATTCAAGAATTCTGCATCCACCAAGCTTTTCAAGAAGAGCGCTGCAAAGACTCATGAATCTCTGAAACATATTTAAAACCAAGATACAAAGGAATTTCTTCCGCCGTGGGGAAATAAATATTTGGAATTCTCCACCACAGAGTAGTGGAGGTAGATTACTGAAAGAGGAGGCAGATAGAACTTTGAAATATCAATGAGTTAAGGGCTACATTTCACATTTATCCAAATTGAACTCCATCTACCACTCATCAGCCCATTGACCCAATTGATAAAGATCTCTTTATAATCCTAGATAACCTTCTTCACTGTCTACTAGACCATCAACGTTGGTATCATTTTCAAACTTACTATATTATATTCTTATATTCCTATCTTCTGAAGCAATACACACATTATAATGATAGTTCAAAGTTTGTGCGAAGATTTGTAGCTCGGGTGCTCGTTATTGTGGTTCTGTTCGCCGAGCTGTAAGTTTTTATTGCAAACGTTTCGTCCCCTGGCTAGGCGACATCATCAGTGCTTGGAAGCCTCCTGCGAAGCGCTTCAAAGAAGCGCTTCGCAGGAGGCTCCCAAGCACTGATGATGTCGCCTAGCCAGGGGACGAAACGTTTGCAACAAAAACTTACAGCTCGGCGAACAGAATTATAATGATAGTGGTCACTTTGAATGGATTGTGGAGTATAGAACATATGAACATATTAATTAGGAATTGGAGTGATGCCATAAACCATTTTTGAGTCTGCTGCTTCATTCAATACAATCATGGCTGATTTAACCCCATATCCAAATTCTGTCTACCACTGATTATCTTTCACCCTTTGCCTACAGACAATCTATGTGCCCCTGCTTCAAAAATATTCCAGAACTCTGTATCCACCAATTTTTTCAAGAAGGGCATTCCAAAGACTCATGACTCTCTGAGAGAAAAACTATTGACTAATCTTAGTTTTCAACTGGCGACCTGGGATTTTTAAACAGTGACCCCATAGTTCAAGATTCTCAAATAAGTCAATACAAGGTTGCAAGTCAAAGCCAAAATGAATAAAGCTTCATCCAGTTCCTTCTAGCTGATGTTCCTCTTGCTCCAGGATAAACATTGCGTGATTAAACAGTGGTTGCAGCTTTTCATTTGTGTAGTTAATTCATAACAGTTCAAAAGAGTTCAGCCTGAAGAGCTCAAAGCCAACAATATCCAGAATGCCCACAAAATTCTCCAATACATGAAAGATCCCACCCATATCCACTTTGTCAAGGCTCTCAGGATTTTATATGCTTCAATCAAGTTACCTCTTGCTCTTCCAACCTCCAGTGGATACAAACCTATCATGTCCAAATTTTCCTTGTAAGGCCATCCTTTCATTCCAGGTAAACCTTCTCTGAGCTGCCTCCAACTCATTCATATTTTTCCTTAAATCTTGTGCTCATTGCACCAAATGCATTCTCACCTATGGCCTGTGTTAGTAGAGTAGAATGGGACAAAGTCCTCTTTCAGAAAATTTGAATAATTAGGTATCAACAACGAAGAAAAGAGCTAAATGGCATGTGAGCCACCTTCTTGAAGATTATTTATTCTCCGCGGTACCATCAGGAAAGCAAAAGATATTTTTATTCATTTATTCTTTAATGAGTTGAGGGCTTCATTGGCTGGGCCAGCACTGAATTTGCATCCCTAATTTCCCTTGAGAAGGTAATGATTAGCTGCAGTGTTGAACCATGGCAGTCCAAGAGTGCAGCTAGACCTATATGATTGAGAGGAAAAGAATTCCAAGATTTTAACCCAACGCTAATTAAGGAACAACAATTTATTTCCAAGTCAGGATGATCAATGGCATGTGGAAACTTTCAGGTGATGATGTTGCCAGGCATCAACTGCCCTTGTACCAAGGGTATTCAAACTCAAGGGTTTAGAAAGTGTAGTTTGAGGAGGCTTCCTGGTTTGCAACCATGCATCTTGTAGTCAGTCTGTACTTCTACCAATGGTTGTCACTGGTGGAGGGACTGAATGATAAGGTGAGGGATGGGTTGCCAATCAAGTGATTTACTTTGTCCTGGTTTGTGTCAAGCTTCTTGAGAGTTATTGGAGTTGTTCTCCCGCATGTTAGTAGAGAACATTCCACTAAACCTGTGCCTTGTGGATAGCAGATAGGATTTAATGAGGCAGGAGTGAATTATTTGCCATAGATTTTCTGGTTTCAGACCTGCTCTTATTTCGGCAGTATCCACATGGCTACTCCAACCACATGGGATCAATGTGGATTTCACCAGTTTCCTCATTTTCTCTCCCCACCATCTTATCCCCGATCCAACCTTCCAACTAGCACTGCCCTCTTGAACTGTCCTACATGTCCATCTTCCTTCCCACCTATCGTTCCACCCTCCTCTCTGACCTATCACCTTCACCCCCACCTTCACCGACCTACCCTGGGACTGAAATAATTGATCTCCAATAACAACTGCCTTTGGGTGAGGTATGATTGCAACTAGTGGAGAGTTTTCCTTTTGATTACCATTAATTATAGTTTTGCTCGGAATCCTTGATGCCATATTGGTCAAACGCTACTTTGATGTCAAGGGCAGTTCTTCGAAAGTCACCTATTGAGCTCATGTCTTCTGACAATGTGTGGATCAAGGTTGTAATGAGGCCAGGAGCTGATTGGCCCTAGTGGAAGTGAAATCGAGCATCAATGAGCAGGTTATTGTAATCAAATTCTGATTACCCTCAATGATATTTTTCATCACCTTGCTGAAGATTAAGTATGGTCTAATAGGGCCCTTATCTATGGGCAGAAAGTGAGGTCTGCAGATGCTGGAGATCAGAGCTGAAAATGTGTTGCTGGAACAACGCAGCAAGTCAGGCAGCATCCAAGGAACAGGAGAATTGACGTTTCGGGAAGAAGGGCTTATGCCCGAAACATCGATTCTCCTGTTCCCTGGATGCTGCCTGACCTGCTGCGCTGTTCCAGCAACACATTTTCAGCCCTTATCTATGGGCACCCTGTGTGGAATGGGGGATTGGGTGGCCTGATCGAAGGGACTTCAATCTGGGCCTGGTCATGGTGACCATTGAAATGGTCCAGGCAGTGGGCAGTGGAGGGGGTGGTAGGCCCTGACTGTATGCCCCACTTCCATGTCCAGTATCTATGGAGAAGAAGCATGCAGAGTCCACTGGAACAATAGAGGCCTTCAGGATTGAGTGACCTCCTCAGTGGCTTGGGTGCATCATGCATCCAATGGTGACATTTCAATCGAATTTCAATAAGTTTCCAATACAGTTCTGTACGATTCCATTGACTATGCAATTCTTATTTTCGATGCATGTCCCCAGCTAGCGTTATCTAACTTAGAGTCATAGAGGCATAGGGTTAGAGAGATGTACAGCTCAGAAACAGACCTTTTGGTCCAGCTCGTCCATACTGACCAGATATCCCAACCCAATCTAGTCCCACCTGCCAGCACCTGGACCATATCCCTCCAAACCCTTCCTATTCATATACCCATCCAAATGCCTCTTAAATGTTGCAATTGTACCAGCCTCCACCACTTCCTCTGGCAGCTCATTCCATGTACTTACCACCCTCTGAGTGAAAAGGTTGCCCCTTAGATCTCTTTTATATCTTTCCCCTATCACCCTAAACTTATGCCCTCTAGTCTAGACTCCTCCACCCCAGGGAAAATACTTGTCTATTTATCCTATCCATGCCCTTCATGATTTTATAAACCTCTATAAGGTCACCCCTCAGCCTCTGATGCTCCACGGAAAACAGACCTAGCGCATTCAATCTCTTCCTATAGCTCAAATCCTTCAACCCTGGTAACATCCCTGTATATCTTATCTGAACCCTTTCAAGTTTCACAACATCTTTCTGATAGGAATGAGACCAGAATTGTACGTAATATTCCAACAATGGCCTAACCAATGTCCTGTACAGCCACAACATGACCTCCCAACTCCTGTACTCAATACTCTGACCAATAAAGGAAAGCATACCAAATGCCTTCTTCACTATCCTATCTACCTGCGACTCCATTTCAAGGAGCTATGAACCTGCACTCCAAGGTCTCTTTGTCCAGCAACACTCCCTAGGACCTTACCATTAAGTGTATAAGTCCTGCTAAGATTTGCTTTCCCAAAATGCAGCATCTCGCATTTATCTGAATTAAACTCCATCTGCCACTTCTCAGCTCATTGGCCCAGCTGATCAAGATCCCATTGTAATTTGAGGTAACCTTCTTCACAGTTCACTACATCTCCAATTTTGGTGTCATCAGCAAACTTAATAACTCTACCTCTTTTGCTCAAATCCAAATTATTTATATAAATGACAAAAAGTAGTGGACCCACACCGATCCTTGTGGCACTCCACTGGTCACAGGCCTCTAGTCTGAAAACAACCCTCCACCACCACCCTCCGTCTTCTACCTTTGAGCCAGTTCTGTATCTAAATGGCTAGTTCTCCCTGTATTCCATGAGATCTAACGTCAAGGTTTATTTAAAACAGTACACTAATGGAGTAGTAGTTGGTTGGGTTGGATTTATCCTACGGCTTGTGGACAGATCAAATCTGAACAACTTTCTTATTGGTTTGAAGCAAACTGGATCAGTTTGAAAAACGCCAAACTGTTGTATACCACAAAGCACAGACAACCTTTTATGACATATTATATCAATAATATTGATATTATTTCAACAAACTGACGTGATGTAGGTTTAATTATGAATGCAATAGGAAGGAATTGTTTGCTTATAGCATGTAATTTGACTCCCTGGTATAGTGTCTGACTCCATTAATTGCCTCAAATTAGATTATGGCTCCAGATTTACTAGGAATTCAACTGAAATACTTAATTGCCTGTATGATCCTCCCTATCAATTTGATGATAGATAAAGTCAAGTTTTGTGATGTGTAGTGAATATAAATTCAAGGAGCTGGATTTGATGTTCTCTCACCATTGGGTTTGGGGGTGTGGGGCATGGTGGGGGGGTGCAGAAGTGGGGCAGGGTGTGTACACAGCACAGGTAACCTGGCCACTCCCACTGCCTCCATCACAACTGTACCAGTAGATGGTGTGGGGGGTGGGGTGAGAGTAGCAGAGGTGACCAGCCTGCTAGTGGGTCAATTGAATCCTTAAGTGAGGAATTGTGCCTCAGCAACCAGAGTGTAGCCAGCAGTAAGTGGGAGAAACTAATGCCAAGCAGCCAGCCTTGCAGCTTTCCCTGGGGGTGGCTGCTGGAGGGGATAGAAAGAAATGGTCTCTCCTACACTAATCTACTGAGAATATCAGGGGACCTCCCCAAGGTGTTACTCCTCTTAGGTTCACTTCCGTCAGGATCTTACAAACCCTTCCTGCATCACCTTCCTTGGCGAGACCACCAACTATTCCCAAGCCCTAATGAACATCGCCTTTAGCCCTGAGTGCAGTACCAATCATGACCATTGCTCTCAGTGGCACTGTCAGTTTTGGAGAGGTGTGGGCTTCTGCTCAGCTTCAACTCCCTATGGTGGGACATCCAGCCTAGGAGGGGAGAGAACCCCATTTCTGGTCTGTAAGCTCTTCAACATTGGCACATTCTGCCAGACAGGTTGCTGCAATATAATTAACCAGAGATGTAGGAATCATGGTTTCTGAAAAATCAAACCAAAGATGTTGTTACAGTGATCGGTTCCCTACATTATTGTATTTCAGTTGGCTATGAGAAAAATGATGTGAAATGGTTGGAGCTCTTCACTAAAGAACTTCCACTTCTCACCCTTTGCTCTCAGTGATTCTATTGCCGCTATGTTGCCCCATGGCTTGATGAAAGTGTGTCTCAAACCTCAAAGATTACCATTTAATAGCAAAACTAGAATACATATGTATTCTCGTATATGTGATTCTACAACCAATGGCTAGGATACAGGATTTATGCCTAAAACATTGACTCTCCTGCTCCTCAGATGCTACCTGACCTGCTGTGCTTTTCCAGCGTCACACTTTTCGACTCCGACTCTCCAGCATCTGCAGTCCCCTCTTTCTCCTAAGACCTAGGTTCTGTAGGCCTGTCACTTCCAGTTGTGAATGGTAGTGGACAACTCACTGGAGGATGAATTTTGGCAAATGTCCCCATCCTAAATGCTGGGGGTGCCCAACACATCAGTGCAAAAATAAAGTTGCAGCTTTTGCAACAGCAAAAACTGCCAAGTAGATAATCCATCTTGGCCTCCTCCAGTGGTTCCCAGTGTAATAGGTACCAGTCTTCAGCCAATTTGATTCACTGCACATGATACAAAGAAATGGCTGGAGACACTGGATACTGCAAAGACTATTTGTCCTGACAGTATTTCGTTCAATAGTATAGAGGAATTGTGCACTAGGACGTATCAGATCTCCAGGAGAAAGTGAGGACTGCAGATGCTGGAGATCAGAGTCGAGAGTATGGTGCTGGAAATTCCTGATGAAGGGTTTTGCCTGAAACATCAATTTGCCTGCTTCTCGGATGCTGTCTGACCTGTTGTGCTTTTCCAGCACCACACTCTTGACCCGTATCATATCTCTAGCCAAGCTGTTCCAGTATAGCTACAACACTAGCTTTTACTTGACATTGTGAAAAATTGAGGAGAAAGTGAGGTTTGCAGATGCTGGAGATCAAAGCTGAAACTTTATTGCTGGAACAGCACAGCAGGTCAGGCAGCATCTAGGGAACAGAAGATTCGACGTTTCCTGAAGAAGGGCATGTGCCCGAAACGTCGAATCTTCTGTTCCCTAGATGCTGCCTGACCTGCTGTGCTGTTCCAGCAATAAAGTTTCAGATTGTGAAAAATTGTCCCAGTATCTGCTGTACACAAACATTCGGACAAATTCACCCTGGCCAATTTCTGCCCCATCAGTCTGCTCTCGATCACCTGTAAAGTGATGGAAGGTGTTCCATCAAGCAGCACCTGCTCAGCAACACCAGGACCACTTAGCTCCTGGCCTTGCTTCAAATATGGACAAAAAGAGCTGAATTCCGGAGGGGAGGGGACATCAAGGCTGCATTTGAGCGAGTGTAGCATCAAGGAGCCCTAGCAAAACTGGAATCAATGGGTATGAGGGGGCAAATTGATTGCTGGTTGGAGTCATACCTTTCATATCGGAATATGATTGTGATTGTTGGAGGTCAGCCATCTCAGCTCCAGGACAAGTCTGCAGGGGTTCTTCAGATAGTGCCCTAGGCCCAAGTACTTCATCAATTACCCTCCCTCTATCATTGGAATGTCAGCCATACCAGTTGTGTGCCATGAGCAATGTGGCTTTGTGGCTGGTGTGCTATTACACTACTAGTGAAGGGTAATGCTGGACTGCAAGTGTTTTTCTGGGTGCACAATGGCTTTTTAGAGCTGGCCTGGGCACCAGGGGTGCTGGTTTTTCAGTGAATATCCAGCGAGTCCCAAATTCCTCTGGGAAAAGTAGATGGAAAGAAGGGGCTAGATTCAGGTGAGAGCAGTGCTGTGGTGTGAAGCAAGTCGTTAATGTGGTGAATTTGGTAAGATAGGGCAAGTGATCTCAATAGGCCTTACAGACAGCAGCCATCTGCAAAACTTACCAAACTGACATGTAGCCAAAAGAAAATAACCCATTCAGTGTGATTTACTGTAATATCAAAAGCTAAAAACCATTTTAAATTAATAGCAATCATGTACAGTCATTAAAAGGAAAGATTTTTAAATCACAAAAATTAACTGATGAGTGCTTTTTCCAGCAAGCCCAAAAGGTAACATTAAATAAATTGTTCCACATAGGGCTTTGCAATTTATTAGATTAAAATTGCAGTTTTGAATTCATTCTGAAGAAACAATTGTGGTTTGTACTATTATATTTAAACTTGTATAAATTAGAATCAAATTTAAATACATATACAAATCATAGCCCCTTTGCTACAGCTAGACACTACTTTTTCATGGTCTTTTGGCAATAGCCAATGTTCTCCCTGGGTGTGTATTTCTGGCAGTTGATTGAGTTTATTTTTTTTCCCGATGGGTTATTTGTTGGATTACAGCACTGTTGTTAATGCTCGAGCCTGACATAACTAGATTGGTTTCTGAGTAAATTTAAAGCAGTATCAAAATCTGACCAGCCCAGCTCCTTTTATGTTTTCTGACTGTTTTTTTTTTGTTGGCAAAGAGTTTACTTTTTGCATTTTTAACTGAACACTGGTGTAGGTGCTGCTACAAGACTCAACTTCTTTGTTTATAACTCAGGTCCTGTTTTGGAAAGGAGATACAATCTCTCAGGGAATGTTACGAGGCTGGAAAAGGCTGAGATCTGGCCATTACAGTTACAATGCTTCATATCACATTCCCTATTTCCCTACAGAGAATTCTAATCAGTCTTGTTATAACTCAGGAATTCCACAAATGTTCATGTTGATTTCAGTCATAGCCTAACAAAGGACCCAATATTGGACTGTTATCTGGACCTACGCCAATTGAAAATTGAATGTTTCCTGGTTCATGTTTGATAGTGCTAAGATAACCAGAGGCAAACATCCTGTGGGTGATGAATGCTTTTTCTTTCAACTAGGGTTTCAATTGCCATGCGTATTGTTACAAAAAGATGTTCCAATCAAATATTAATTTTTAATTCATTGGCTGGTGACAGACAAATTTTAAGAAAGGGTTATTTTAACCAGCTCAAGGACTTTGACTGAAACTAAAGGAAAAGTTGACAATCTGTGTTACTATGGAAACCATATTACACTACATTGGATTCCAAATGCAAAGTTTATGTTCATCCAACCAGAGACAAAAAATTGTTTGACAGTTGTAAATAATTTCCTTCTTACCTTGTTAAAAATAAGGATCTACAGCATTTAAACATGGATAAGTATAATGAACCATTCAGCAGGTAATTTCTCTGACAAAAGACCCTGATTTCATTATTTTGACTATGCGGATATGGGCTAATCAAAGATACCTTTTGGAATAGGTAATGGATTTTCGAACTGTAGTGACTGTAACAAAGTTATGATGTGGAAATGCCGATGTTGGACTGAGATAGACAAAATTAAAGGTCACACAACACCAGGTTATAGTCCAACAGGTTTATTTGGAAGTACAAACTTTCAGAGCACTGCTCCTTCATCAGGTAGTTAGTGGGGCAGGATGATAGGTCACAGAATTTATAGTAAACAATCATTTTGATCATGTGTCCCATGATCCTGCCCCACTAGCTACCTGATGAAGGAGCAGTCCTCTGAAAGCTAGTGCCTCCAAATAAACCTGTTGGACTAGAACCTGGTGTTGTGTGATTTTTAACTTTGTAACAAGATCAGCCAGGTGGGCCTGATAGAATAGAATGTTCCCTGATTGGGGCTGTTAACTTGGTCTAAGCAGGGAGCCCTGACTGACAGATACAAACAGGAGTGTCAGAGGCTCTGTTCACTCTGAGAGCTGGATCAGTGTCAAGGATTCTCCTCAATTAAATAAGAGGTGACTTAGTGACGGGAGACAAGCCTCTCTGGAGTTATTTCACTAACTTCTCATGACAGCTAGAGAGAAGTCATGTGACTGGCCACGTTTTGTGTAGGTTTAGGGAAAACCCTGTTTAGTGAGAAGACCATTGGAAGCTCTGGGAGGAGACTATTACTCTCTATTTCTCTCTCAATCTTAGGGAGCATCATTTTTGCTGAGTTTGCATCTACATTCCTGAAAGCAAGCAAAAAATTCCACACAAATACTTCTGTTTCAACAGCAATGTTTCTAGAAGAAGACTGAAATATCACTCACAACTTTCGCAACTGCCTCAGCTGAGAACCAAAGCCTCTGGATCGATAACTAGTGAACCATTAGTTGGCCAAACTTAGCCTCCTTTAACCTGTTAATTCTATTTAGCATGCTTGGTTTGTGTCTGTTTGCTTGTGCACATTTTGTGGAAATCAAGATGGATCTTTACATTTTAAGAAATTTTGAAAATTACTTTATAAAATGTACCCTTTACTTGTTAAATCATGTCAAGTTAATTCTTTATACATAGCTTCATGATAACCTAGTGTACATTGAATTGTCATGACATCCATTTTAAATTGAAACTCTTTGTGATCTATAACCAAATGAAGAGTGGGAAAAGAGGGAGACCAATCTAGCCTCCTTTCTCAGACATACCAGTGGCACCTATGTGAACGGTCCACTCAAGATGGCAGTGGAATAGGGGTCTTCATGAAAGCTCATCCGCTCCGACTGCTTTTCTATCTTCCTCTTTCTTCTTTTCTCATTTTCTTTCTCTCTCTTTCTTTCAGTTCTTTAGTCTTTACAGCTCGGTCATGGAGGTGAGTCAGCAGCAGCTGGGGACTTTGACAGTTGACCAACAGGTGGTTGATCAGGTTGGCAGCATTGTGTCTTCACCCATGTCCGGACTAGTAGAGTGGGGCTCTGCAGTGAGGTGACTAACGCGACAACAGAGCATGGCAGCAGATGGCAGAGTGGTGGCAACAAAAGATGGCAGCAGTCAGCAGTCAGTCGTGAAAGATGATGGCAGCAGCGGTCAGTGCTGAAGCAGCAGTCGGGACCGAAGCCTGGTGTGCCTGATGGAGATCACCAGCGGCAAAGGCAGTTGGCAAACACAGGTGGGTCTTAGCAAATGCAGGAAAGCATGCCCAGAGCTAGGGAGAGCGAGCCTTGTTGGGGAAAGCCCAGCTTGGTGAGCCTGCAAGCCCATGGCTTAAGAAAGGACTGAGATATTTGACTTTTTTACTTTATTGCTTCCACTTTTATACTTAGACTGTAGTGCCAAATATTTTAACTTTTATCTTTTTTTTAACTTCTGCAGCTATGATTTTGCACCTGGGCATTTTGTACCTAAGATGACACCTTGTGTGGCGACATTGTAGACTTTTCATCAGAAATGTCAATTTGAGTTCTGTTAAAAACTAACTCTATGTTGTCGTGGTTTACACTTAAAAAGCTATAAATATTTTTGGTAATGCATTGAAAGTCTAGGTGCCTTTGTTTCACATGATTCCAACTGGGAAATGGTCAAGGCCTATTATTTAAGAAAACAAGAGTGATGGTGATATGATACAGTTCACTTAATGTGTTTGTGTTGTATGACAACAATTACATTTGTGAGCACATTGTAGCCTGGGGTTACAGGCAATGATGGTCAAGGCTGTAGCTTTCTTTTTATCATTTGGCCATCCAGGAATCCTTTGCAGCCTTACCACTTGCTATCAGCATGTTTTGGAAGGATTTAGTTAATTCTTAATCCATTTGGCCAGATGATAAAGCAGTTTTCTTGGTCATCAAGTCATGGCAGGACTTTAACGTGGAGCTTTAACGTTAGAGGCATGGTTGCTACTCACTATGTCACGGGACCTCCTGTACAATAGAACACAACCAAGTAAATCAATAAAAAGTGATATGTTTTGGCATGTACAGGCTTTGGAAGTCCAAAGACAACAGGATGAAGAGAAACATAAGAGTAATGTGAGGTTTCAGGCTCCAGAATTTGGCTGGTGTCACACCAGCTACATACGACCACCCTGCCACCACCATCTATCCCACAGCACTGAGAAAGTTAGAAAGTCACAAAGTGGTCAGTTCCATCTTTTATTTGATTTTCATGGCATACTAGGGACTCAAGGGTTAAACATTCCCTTGCTAAGACCACTCACTGCAGTATCAATTACATGTCTGTCCTCTTACAACATGAGACAGGACACCTCAGTAGAGGAACTGACTGACTCTCAGAGAACTGAATCTGGGGAGCCATACATGTGGATTCCACTTGCTGCTTCAGGCAAAGGTATTTATCCTCCCTGGATAAGACTGATAGCCTTGGTCATAACCCTATTAACTACCTCCTGCTCCCATTATTTTGCTTCCTCTCCATATTAACATAGGTATGTGAATTCCCCATTGAGAACAAGCAAAGCCCTTCTGTTTTAATCTCTTCCCAACAACAACGATTATGAAGAATATGATAACCAGTCCCTGTAAACCATCCACTCGTTACCACAGGTCATCGACAATCACTAGGCATTTTAAAATAATAATTGCCTATCTTAAACAATGTAATGACAATTGACCATTTGACTTATAGGCCTTTGTTTAATCCCTATAAAAAATACTGTCTTTGTGTGTAGAGCAGAGATTCATGGAGAAGTGTCACCACAAGTACACACACAGCTACTTTTCAGGACATTGAGAATCTCTCGCCAGCTGTCCAATAATAAAGCATCTACTGTTGTACAGAAACTTGTGTCATCTGGATTTGTGGAACAAAATATGCATCAACATCACCTAATGCTAAAGGCTTCACTGTGGGATTTTGCAATGTGTGCTTTTAACTTCCTATTGTTGCCTTGTAGTTAGTGAAAGGATAGTGTTTAGTATAGTTGGAGGACCTCTGACTTGGTTTTGGAGTCAGTGGAGTTTAAAGGTCTGTCAGCAGAAAAGCATCTATATAGCACCTATATGGGTAATATAGTCACAGTCCCACTTGGCATGCAAGTGCTCCCTGAGTATCTGCAGTGTGCATAGTAAAGCATGCCCTCAGCTTTCTATTCATGACTGCTCATGCTGTATAGGCTGTTGCTCTTCTTTCTCCTCCAACTGTGAAGGCTGTTCTACCAGACTATTCATGACTGCAGTTAAGCCCTTCAGAAGGCAACTAACTGCAGTGAGTACAACAATCCTTATTTTCACTGCCAAGTGTAACTTTCTAGAATCAGACAAAAGACCAAAGCACCCAAATTACTCAGCAACCTGAAATGTTAAACCAGCAATGAACCTAATTAATTACCAACACAATACTGTCTCAGGATTTTGTTTGAGGTCAAGGTTTTATGTGTAAACATTTTATTGTTCACAGGGAGCAAAAGATTAAAGTGTTGTCTAGTCAGGTTTGGCCTTGGAGCATTCCAAACAAGAAGTCACTCTTTCATTCTTGTCATCTTGTGTTCTTACGATAGTTTTAGTGAGGTTTAAAAGGTCAATGGTTAGGTACTGTTTTGTTGGGATGATGAGGTGGTGAAAGCAGATGATTGGCCAGCCAAGAAATAAAGAATACAATTCAAGAGAGGCTTCCATGGATGACAGGATGCTAACAACAGTGAAGTAGAGTATTTGAAGTGTAAAGTAGTGTCAACTTTTTTAGAATATTCTCAGAGTAAGCTGGGCACTCTCAGGTGAAGGCAGTTCTATCTGACTCTGATGCATGTACTGCATATTTTTTGTCTCAATATCTTACATGTATCGACTTTTGTATTTTAAGTTCGAGTATTATAGCTTTCTTTGTAACTCTGAGAACCATACATAACAAAAAGCTTTACTTTAGCCTCATAAAAGCAAGGACTGAACCTGGTGAAGACTGAGAGTTATGGAGTGATCAAGCATAGAACCAGGTCCTTCAGTCCACCATGTCTGTGCTGACCAACAAACACTAAACTACATATATCACATTTACCTTGCAATTGGTCCATTCCCTATGATTGCCTTGGTATTTTAAGTGATTCTTCCAAGTCACAGGTTGTTGGGCAGGTCACTATCAGGTGGGTGGCATGGTGACTCAGTGGCTAGCACTGCTGCCTCACAGCGCCAGAGACCCGGGTTTGATTCAGGCCTTGGGCGACTGTCTTTGTGGAGTTTGCACATTCTCCCCAGGTCTGTGTGGGTTTCCTCTGGTGCTCCGGTTTCCATCCACTTCCCAAAGATGTGCAATTCAGGTGAATTGGCCAAGCTAAATTGCCCATCATGTTAGGTGGTTCCTTGCAGATGAGGATGTCTCTGTTCCACTCTCAGGGTGAGTCAGTGGGTGGCCTTACAGATGGATGCGGCTACCACCGACTCAGTTACATGTGGGGCAGGTGATGATTATGGGTAGGGGTTGGTAGGGCATTGGTGTGGCAACATGTTCCTTTCACTGCTTTTGCCTAGCTTCTTGACGGCATTTTTTCCTGACGGCAAGTCTTGAGATGCTCAATGCCTTCCTGGATGCTTTTCCTCAACTTTGGATGGTCTTGGGCCTAGGTGGGAAAGCCACACTTTGCCAGTGAGGCCCTGAGGGTATCACTGAAATGCTTCCTTTGTACACCTGGGGTTCGCCTGCCATTTCAAAGCTGAGAGTAGTGCACTTGTTTGGGGAGTCTTTTGTCAGTCACATGGACGACATGCCCAGCCCATCAGAGCTAAACAAGGGTGGTCAGTGCCTCAATGCTGGGGATGTTGGCCTGGTCGAGGACGCTGGTATTGGTGTGTCTTTCTTTCCAGCGGATTATCAGTATCTTGCGCAAGCAGCATTGTTAGTACTACTTCAGCAACTTGAGGTGTCTCAGAGTCATATAGGAGGGCACAATCTACAGCAGCTCTGTAAACCATGATCTTGGTGTCAGATCTGATGTTGTTGTCCTCAAACACCTCTTTCATCAAGCGGCCGAAAGCTGTGCTAGCACACTGGAGGCGATGCTGGATCTTTCCTCAATAGCTGCTTGGCCAAATGGCCAAAGGTATTGGAAGTGAACAATGTTCTGAAAGGCTTTCCCTTGAACCTTGATGCCTGAGGGATTGCTCCACAATGCCAGGCCAGGTTGGCAGAGGACCTTCATCTTGTGGATGTTGAGCAAGTAGCATCAAGCAGAACATGCTGAAATTAGCGAAGAGAGGCAGAAAGTGGTGGTGGAGGGTTGCTTTTCATACTGGAGGCCCATCACCAGCAGGGTTCCACAGGGATTGAGTTCTGGGTGTTCTTTGGTTTGTCATTTATACAAATGATTTGGGATGAGAATATAGAAGGCATGGTTAGTAAGTTTGCAGATGAAACCAAACTTTATGGCATAATAAACAGTGAAGAGGGTTTTCTAAGATTACAAAGGGATGTTGATTCAATGGGTCAATGAGCTGAAAAATAGAACATGGAGTTCAATCTGAATAAATGTGAGGTATTGCATTTTGGCAGAAAAAACAAGGTAGGGCTTAGACAATTAATGGTAGGGCCTTGGTTAGTGCTGTATAACAGAGGGATCCAGGAATTCAGATATATAATTCTTTGAAGTTTGCATCACATATAGGGAAGGTAGTTAATAAGGCATTTGGCATGCTTGCTTTCATAGCTCAGTCCTTTGAGTACAGGAGTTGGGAAGTCATGTTGAGGCTATATAGGACATTGGTGATGCCTCTTCTGGAATACTGTGTCCAGTTCTGGTCGCTCAGTTGTAGGAAGGATATCATTAAACTGGAAAGGGTTCAGAAGAGATTTACATGGGGGTTGGTGGGTATGGAAGGTTTGAGTTATAAAAAAAGGCTGAATAGGTTGGGGTATAGATAGAGTTAATGGTAGTTGTCTTTTCCCTAAGATGGGGGCTTTCAAGACTAGGCGGTATATTGTTAATGTGAGATGAGAGAGATTTAAAAAAGATATGAGCAGCAAAGTTTTTTTTACACAGAGGATGGTTCATTTAGTGCTTTTATTTTAAATAAAATTGGTTGCTGTTGTTTGCTTTAGATTTGCTTGTGATAAACTTACAGAAATAAAGCAAATTAGCTTGATTCATTTAAATAAGTTTATTATAGAATATCTGTGGTTTATTAAACAAATATAAATCAAAGCCAAAACAGAAAAAAATCGAGAGGCCCATTTCAGTATCAAATTTCAGAGAGGGGCGGGAGATATAGCATTGCCAAACTTCTTCCACTTAAAACTTTAGAAGCAGAAGAAAAATCGCAATGTGAACTGAAGCTGTGCTGAAGGAGGAAGAACATACTGGGTTTGATGTTACTACACTGAAAACTGTCAGCCCATTTGTTTTCATGCGGCGCCCTGTGCTTAAAATTTAGATATGCAGCATTTTGTGCATTTGTGGTCCTTCCTACTTCTTGGGATAACACATGTGTCATTAACATCAGCTCAATCGGGTAAGTGTCATTCTGGATTTCTTTCTGATCCTGTAGACAGACATTATTGTAAATTGAGACTGTAGTCAACACATTAGATTATGAAAATGATCTTTAAAATTTCAGATTTATTTTTACACAAAGCTAGCTGTTATTATATTTGATTTACCATGCTTCGCATTTGTCATTTTTCTTCCTATCAAATTATTCCTATTTTATTGCTTTTCCCTGATGTTTGGTGACTCATGTATGTATGTAATACAAGTTGAGATGCAATTGCTTCCTGTTATTTCTCAACTGAGGTCATTTTTTCCCTCCTTGTCTTGACCTGGATTCTGAGTGTCAACTGCATGTTGAATATTGAGCATGCTCCTCTGTGCATCCTCTTTTCAAACACAATCATTAAAGATCACTGAATAGGGAAGAAATAACATCCTGGAGGATTTGGGTTCCAATTATTTTTAAACTTACCACTTTGACCAAGTCTGTTCACTTGGTGAAATTTCTTTCCATGTGATTCAATGTCAAACTTAGTAATTAACATACCTTAGGACAATTTTATTATGCTAAAGGCGCTACATAAATGTAAATTGCTGTTTTGTTGTATTATTGTGCTGTTCTGTTTGGCTGACAAAGTAGACCAGGGATTGAGCATGGACTATGTTGGGTTTTGTGTGACTTAGTACAACGTAATAAATAGTGTGTATTTATTTTAATCAAGTGAGATTTTTATATTTATGTGTCAATAATTCATTTGATTTTCTTAAGAACAAATTCAGGATGTATATTTTGATTGAAGTATTCTCTTTTTTTATTCTTAATGAATGTTACAATTCAGTACATTGTACTGGATTGGACTTTGGCACTTCTTCATGCTCTCAGTCTGATACAGTACCTCATCATAAATTTAACTGTTTGTCTTGTTTCTAAGCTAGCTTTCTATACTGTCCAAACTGGGGTTTAAATGACTGTGCTTTCTTAGTTTGGGAGAAACTTACTGATAGGATAATTGTATTTGTGCATGGTTTATACTTTCCGTAGTTCAATAAATGTTGGACAAAGGCATTTTAACCTTTAATATATCATCAAACTTAATATGGTTCAATTGAGGCAAACAAGTTGGCACATCAAAATGTGTTCCAGAAATGACATAACCACATGTAACTAACAGTATCAGACAGCTCAACTGCAATACTTGCTACTTAGACCTACCCAGTTTTTAGAGAGGGAGCAGTAATTTCTGGACTACTCATATCAAGATCATGTTTCCAGCTACAATGTAAACTGGGTCGGTCTAAAGAGCAAAGATTGCAGTTGAACTGTTGGTTACATGTAGTTATGTCATAGCCAGAACACATTTTAACATGTCAACTTATTGTCATGGCATAGTACTGAGCACAGTGCCTTCCAACTCAACAACTTAATTCTAATGGGAAGTGTAAAATGGCTTAACTATGAAAAATCACATAAACTATCCTGATAACATTTAAAAAATAAGAATTTAGTTGAGTACGTTTCCTTCAGGTTGAGAATGATTGCTAATATTCTGGGAAGCTTACAGTAAGTACTGTAGGACTAGTGCCACTGACATGTAGTGTACTCTTGCTGTAAAAATGAAACATCACATTAAGGCTGCTCCGGAAATACTTAAATCAGCAAATGTTTGAAGATAGTAAGCTCTATACAACAGAGATAATTGAAGAAAAGGGCAACATGGTGGCTCAGTGGTTAGCACTGCTGCCTCACAGCGCCAGGGACCTGGGTTTGATTTCCACCATGGACAACTTTGTGTGGAGTTTGCACAGTGTCTGCATGGGTTTCCTCTGGGTGCTCCGGTTTCCTCCCACAATCCAATGATGTGCACGTTAGGTGAATTGGCCATCCTAAAATGCCTATAGTGTTCAAGGATGTGTCGGTTAGGGGCATTGTCAGGGGAAATGTAGAGTAATAGGGTAGGGGTGTGGGTTTGGGTGGGGTACTCTTTGGAGATTATTTGTGGACTTGTTGGGCTGCTTGGCCATTTTCCACACTGTAGGGCTTCACTGAATTGGAACAATAGAGCCTGGCATGACTAAAAATATTCAAAAGGATATTGTAATCTCATCATTCATTTATTTTATCATGACGCCTGTCATGGAATAATCAGACTAAAGCCATGGCTAATCAGGCAGATCAGAGATTGAACAGTAAATCGATCTCCTGCTGACTCCTAAAGCCAATCTACCACCAACAAGGCACAAGTACAATGTTCTTCACTCGGCTGGATGAAGTGGTGACAATCAAGAAGGTCAAGACCGTCTAGAACGAAGCAATCCTCTTGCCATTCATCACTTTGAAAATACACTCTATCCACCATCCACATACAGACTCTGCAGTACCCCTCACAAGCTGCACTGCAACAATTCTTCAATGCATCTCCAACAGCAGCCTCCAACCCTGGGATCTCGACCACTCAGGTTGCCTGTGCAACCTGTAAGTTCTTTCCAAGCCACACATCACCATTCTGACTCAGAACTATATCATTCCTTTACTGTTACCAAGTAAAATCTGAAAATCTTAAAATCCTGGACTTCCCTCTATAATACACTCCAGGTATAGAAATCGTAGGAAGGTGAGTTAATGGGTTTCTGAACATAATCACTTTCCATTGAATGAAGACATCTTGTAAATTTTGAATGGAGTTGAGGTATTTTCCTGGAGGGAATCAGAAGCCAGATATGTTCCTGGAACATCAGCGTGTCTCTGCATTCAGTTAGCATTGACAAATAATTGATGACACATCCTTCTTAGTTGGGACGTTGGGTGTGAAATGGTGGTCATGTTTTTCCACTCTCAGAAGGCAGGGTGAAAGATGGTGAGAAGAGTAAACATTTGGCTGAGTTGGCCCTGGAGAGTTACTCATCCCCTTCTCACCATCTCAGTAATTAGGTGGCAGGTTAAAAAGAAAAGTCTATTGGGGATTTTCCCTACTTATTGACAATTAAGGTCTATAGGTGTTCAATTACTGGATACGTAAAGGCCTCAGCTAGCCCAATACGTGCCCTTTTAGCAGGGAAAAAGTGGCTGCTTTCCTGATAGGGAAACCAGATTGAACTGCCTGCTAGAATGATGATGAGGACCTCCATTTACCCCAATCGTTGACAAATTGGAGAAAGAACTGGGGTCAAAGGAATGGCCATCTATCTCCCTTTCTCATCCCTTTTCATCCACGACTCCACACCACAATAAGTGAAGGAGAAAGACTGAACTACTTGACAAAAGAGGCCCTGAAGAGTAGGCCTCAACCAGTGGTTTTCAGGACCAAGAGACCTCTGGCCTCAGATTGGCTCACAACCTTTGAGCTGTGAGGCAAGACTGCACTGCTGAGGCCTGTGATTAGATGAGATGCTCAGCCATCAGCTCATATGAAGCTGGTTGGAGCTTGATATGGTGAGTTTTCTTGATGTTGGCGATAGTGAGTCTGTCACCAATGAAGAAACCCACCCCCACACTCAAGTAAGAGAATCACAGCCAATGTTTGTCTGATTGTATATAAATATACAAGCATTAATCAAAAAATACTTAATGCCACTGAGGAACCCCTCTCAGTTTACAAATGAATCAGTTAAGATCTTCATTGACATTGGTAGAAGTTGTAATGCTTGTCAAACAGTCTTAATTTTAATTGAATGTTAGCCAAGCCTGCTTTGCAATGATGTTGCCTAAGTGCTGTTACTTGCTGGTGAGGACTTGGAGGCACAATAATCTATAGATTTCACTTTGGTTTTTAAAACCTGCTGATGATCCCATCTAAATTCATGGGAATGACAGGCTATAAAGGCCTTGTCAGAAACAATGTGCTCTTGCATCTCTCGTTTCTAGTGGTCATGTGTTTAGAATGATGTTAATAAGAGTTTGCAATTAGATTAATACAGCAAAATGCACGAATGTGGTTGACAAAAATCAAAAAAACAAGATTTTAGGAGGGCTGCTGAACAGAACAAACAAGAGCTGGTTTCTAAGCAGTATCTCAAAAGAAGAGTTACAAAGGGTGAAAGGTTGGGGATTTCTAGATGTGGGATCAAGGCAACTTAAGGCACCACTGTCAATGGTGAAAGGGGTAAAAGAACAAGAGACAAGACAAAGAAAAAGTTCAGTTGAGAGGTTGTAGAGCTAGAGAAAAATAAAGAAATAGGGCAAAGTAACTTAAATCAAATGAAGAATGAACAGTAGTTGGCCTTTCAGACCCTTGGATGTGCTGTACCATTTAATACCATCATAGTTAATCTGATTGTAACCTCAAGTCCACATTCCTACCTATCTCTGATGACCTTTCATCCTCTTGCTTGAAGGGATTTAAAGTGAGAATGCACATTTTAATTTCTAATATTTGCCAATGAGGCAGCAGTAATAGTCACATGAGCGTAAGGGTGAGGCTCCCAGTTCTGCAGGAGGCAAGAGGAGTGGTGGGACAGATAAACTGAACTGGGCAGCAATCATAAACTATGATTCTCTCCAGAAGGATAATCCTCTGTAGAGGGTATTTATGTTCTCTTACCTCAAAAGGTGGGTTGACTTTCCCCACTGTTCATTAAAAGGACCAGAATTGAGTGGGCACTTACTTATCAGTGCCTTGCCAGTGACACCCACGTTCCATGAATGGATTTTTAAAAATCTGATGAAGGAGACAGACTATGAAAATATTATTGTTAATCAATTTCAGGGCAATGAAACTACCAACACATGCTTGAATTCTCCGATTATTTTTCCAGTTGGCTGAGAGGCCTTTGGTTCCTCTTTGACATAATTCATTGAGTGAAACTGTTTCATTTTGTGCTATTGTTTTAAATAAAGGGTGCATTTTTATGTTATTATACTTGTACTGTGATTTTTGAGAAGTGTTACATTAGGTGCAGAACCTGACCTTTGTGTAATTGCACACAACAATACCTGCATACTCCTATGATCTGGAAGCAAACATGATTACATGCATTGCCTCAAGCAAACAACAGGTAATTGAGGACACATAATCACTAGAACATGTACCCCAGTTCTCTTACATCCTCTGTTGTGATTATTTGCTTTATTCCTTCACTGTCCCTACTGTCTTGGAGCTAAGGCAAGGCAATAATCTTTCCCTCCTGCACCTTATGGAGTTCAGCCACTTTTATCCATTACTTCCATAAATTGTCCCTGTGCTGTACACACTTGGCCCTAGCCCTGCCTCACACTGACTTCATTGTCAAGGTTACTGTTTTTGAACTCAATCTTCCAAGCCTTGACGGTAATCCCCAATGCTAGGTCTATTCTTCATTAACTCATGAGAACAATATTAATGACAAATATTGCTGATAACTGTGAGACAATGAAAGATGTCCTGAAGGAAGATCAGCATCACATTCTAATGAAAGAAGATGCTCCATTCTTTTTCACTTCAGTCAAATATATCATAAATTAATGAGCAACATTTACAACTATGCAAGTGAATGTATCGTTAAAATGTGCTGGGTAGATTCATTAAAGATCGCCCAAGCCACACTTGTACCCTCAAGACATAGATTCATGCAGCACAGAAGACTCCCTTCTACCCGTTAAGTCTGTGCGAACCTATCTACATTAATCTCACTTTCCAGCACTTAGCCCAAAACCTTGAATGTTATGAGATTTCAAATGCTCATCAACATTTTTTTAAAGGTTGTTGTGAGGTTTCCCATTTCACCTACCTACCCAAGCAGTGTGTTCCAGGTTTCTACCATCCTTTGAGTGAAAAGAAAATGTCCTTAAACCCACTCTGTATCTCTTGCCCTTTGCTTTAAAATTATGCCCAAGTTATTGACCCTTCCTATCCATCCAACCCATGCCCCTGCATAATTTTATATACCACAATAACCCATTCCCACTTAGCTCTAAAGAAAATAAAAACCTGAGCATATCTGGCCTTTCTTCAAAGCTGAAAAACTCCAATCCAGGCAACATCCTTCTGAATCCCTTCTGCATCCTCTTCAGTGTAATCACGTTCTTCTTATAGTGTGGTGACCAGAACTGTACACACTACTCTAGCTGCAAGTAACCATTGTCTCAAACAGCTTCAGCATAATCTCTCTGCTCTGATAATTTTTGCCATTACTGACAAAGGCAACTGTTGCATATGCCTTCCTAACCTCCCTATCCCTGCTGCTCCCCAAGATCCCTCTGTGCGTCCTAGTATACTGCCATTCTCTTGTTACTTCTTCCAAAGTGCATCAGCTCATATTTCTCAAGGTTAGATTCCATCCTCCAATGATCAATCCAACTACGTCATCCTGTAAACTAAGACCTTCTTAAAACCATCAGTCATAAAATCCCTACAATTTAGAAACAGGCCATTAAGCCTATCAACCCCCCAAAGAGCATCCCACCCACACCCACCATTCTCCATGGTTAATCCATCTAACCTACACATCCCTGGGCATTATGGGAAATTTAACATGGCCAATCCACCCAAGATGCATATTTTTGGAATGTAGGAGGAAACGGAGCACCCAGAGGAAACCCACGTAGACATGGGGAGAATGTGCAAACTCCACACAGTCACCTGTGAATGGAATTGAACCCGGGTCCCTGGCACTGTGAAGCAGGAGCGCTAACCACTGAGCCACATGACACCTAATATTCTTCACTATTATCCAGGAGAAGCCTCCTGTAAAAAAGCTATCCCTTATTCCCACTTCTTTTGCCTCTGCCGTATCTGCTCCCAGGAGGACCCAATTCCACCATAAAACATCCCAGATTGTCTCCTTCTTCAAGAACAACAATTTCCCCTCTCACGTGGTCAACGATACCCTCCAGCACATCTCCTCCACTTCCCGCACCTCTGCCCTTGACCCCACCCCTCCAATCTCAATAATGACAGAACCCGCCACCCTGGTCCTCACCTTTCACCCCACCAACCTCCAGATGCAATGCATCATCCTCCGCCATTTCCGCCACCTACAAATAGACCCCACCACCAGAGATATATTTTCCTTCCCACCCTATCTGTGTTCAGCAGAGACCATTCCCTCTCCCTTGTTAAAACCTCAGCCCACACCTCTCCCCTCACCTCCATCCAAGGTCCCAAAGGATCCTTCCATATCCGGCAGAGATTTACCTGCACCTTCACACACATCATCTACTGTGTCCATTGCTCCCGATGTGGTCTCCTCTACATTGGGGAGACAGGACTCCAATTTGTGAAACATTTCAGAGAACATCTCTCTGACACATGAATGAAACAACCCCTCTGCCCTGTGGCCGAACACTTCAATTCCCCCTCCCATCCACCAAGGACATGTAGGTCCTGGGCCTCCTCCACCACCAGATTCTAGCCACCTGATGCCTGGAGGAAGAACGCCTCATCTTCCATTTTGGGACCCTCCAAACACACGGGATCAATGTTGATTTCACCAGTTTCCTCATCTCCCCTCCCCCAACCTTATCATAGATCCAACCCTCCAACTCAGCACTGCCCTCTTGAACTGTCCTACCTGTCCATCGTCCTTCCCACCTATCTGCTCCACCTTCGACTTCGACCAATCACCAAGACTCCCCACCTTCATCTGCCTATCGCATTCCCAGCTACCTTCACCCAGCCCCACCCTCTCCCCTTTATCTCTCAGCCCCTTTGGGCATCCCCCACATTCCTGATGAAGAGTTCATATTTGAAACAATGACTCTCCTGCTCCTCGGGTGCTGCCTGACCGGCTGTGCTTTTCCACCACCACACTTATTGAATCTTCACTATGGACCACCCAACCAATCCTTGTGTCATCTGCTAACTTAATTAGCACCACCCCCACATTCTCATCTACAAGTTGTTCTCCTATAACATGCTCTTCATTAATGCTCATTCACTACAGTGCGATTGACCAATTAGAGACGTTGTATCTAAAGTGCAAACGTGTGTTGGCTGTATATCCTTCATTAAATCTTGCCTCTCCCAGTGCAGATTAATTCATTTCTTCAGAACTTTCTCCAGTAGTTCCCAACCACTAACATGTGACTTACAGTTCTATAGTTGTCTGGTCTATCTCTCCACCCTTCTTGAAAAGTGGAACTACATTAACTATCTCCAGTCATCTGCCACCTCCTCTGTGTTCATAGAGTCACAGAGTCATACACCACGGAAACAGACCCTTCAGTCCAACCAGTCCATGCCGACCATAATCCCAAACTAAATTAGTCCACCTGTCTTCGCTTGGCCTGAATCCCTTCAAGCATTTTTTATTCATGTGCTTATCTAAATGTCTAATGTACATTGTAAATGTACCCAAAGAATACCAATTTCTTTGGAATTTCATTCCACATCCAAATCACTCTCTATGTAAAAAAATTGCCCCTGAGATTTTTAAAAAATTTTTTCCCTTGCACTTTAAAAATATGTCCCCTTTTCATAAAATCCCGCACCCTAGGGAAAGTACATTTGCCATTCACTCCTCATTATTTTATTAATTTTGTATAAGATTGCCTTTTAACCTCCAATGTTCCGGTGAAAAAAGTCCCAGTCTATCCAGCCTTTTCTTATAATTCAAACTGCCCATTCCCGACAGCATCCTAGTAAATCTCTTCTGAACCCTCTCCATCTTAATAATATCCTTTCTATAATAGGAAAAGCAAAACTGCACCATAGTGCTCCAGAAGAAGCTTCACCAAAGTCCTGTACAACCTCAACATAATGTCCCAACTCCTATACTCAAATATCAGAGCAGTGAAGGCAAGCATGTTAAATCCCTTCTTAACAACCCTATCTATATGTGACACAAACTTCAAAGAATTTTGTCTCTGAACCTCCAGGTCTCTGTGTTCCATAAAATTGCCCAAGGCTCTATTTTTAATTATATAAATTCTGCCTTTGTTTGCTTTTCCAAGAAACAATAACATCTTCTTTCGTCGACCACTATGTCTAGGTATTGCCTGATGTGGAGGCAATCTGCCGTTAGCTATAGCCCAGTGATGATGATGAGTTTGGTGGGTGTCCTTTGGGGGTTTAAGATCTAAAGGAACCTTCCTTTTTTTTGTTGTCAGCCTAGGCCAGAACTTCAATTGTAGTGTTGTTGAATATTTGAGCCAGGTTTTGTTTAATGTGAGACATGCCTGGCATGTGGGGCGAGTGCTGGTGCAGGTTGGTCAGCACAGTCTGAGTGATTCAGTAGGCTTCCCAATGCTGATGTTTTTCACCTGGAATCATAGAATCATGGAATCCTTACAGTGCGGAAAGAGATCATTCGGCCCCTGAAGTCTGCACCGACCTTCCGAAGAGCATCCTACCCAAAAGCCCCCTACTCTATAACCATAATCTCATATCTACTATGGCCAATCCACCTAACCTGCACAAATGCTGGCTCCACTACTTTTCATCATTTATGTAAATGATTTGGATGTGAGCATAAGAGGTATAGTTAGTATGTTTGCAGATGACACCAAACTTGGAGGTGTAGTGGGCAGCGAAGAAGGTTACCTCAGATTACAAGGGATCTTGATCAGGTGGGCAATGGGCTGAGAAGTTCCAGATGGAGTTTAATTCAGATAAATGTGAGGTGCTGCATTTTGGGAATGCAAATCTTAGCTATATACTTAATTGTAGGATCCTCGGGAGTGTTGCTGAACAAGGAGACCTTGGAGTGCAGGTTCGTAGCTCCTTG
Organism: Chiloscyllium plagiosum; assembly: GCF_004010195.1. Taxonomy (NCBI): domain Eukaryota; kingdom Metazoa; phylum Chordata; class Chondrichthyes; order Orectolobiformes; family Hemiscylliidae; genus Chiloscyllium; species Chiloscyllium plagiosum. Next base: position 81,974,415 of record NC_057723.1, read on the forward strand.
AAAGTGGAGTCGCAGGTAGATAGGATAGTGAAGAAGGCATAAGTCAGAGTATTGAGTACAAGGCATGTTGCGGCTGTACAGGACATTGGTTAGGCCACTGTTGGAATATTGCATACAATTCTGGTCTCCTTCCAATCGGAAAGATGTTGTGAAACCTGAAAGGGTTCAGAAAAGATTTACAAGGATGTTGTGGTTCTGTTCGCCGAGCTGGAAGTTTTTGTTGCAAACGTTTCATCCCCTGGCTAGGCGACATCATCAGTGCTTGGGAGCCTCCTGCGAAGCGCTTCTTTGATGTTTCCTCCGGTGTTTATAGTGGTCTGTCCCTGCCGCTTCGCAGGAGGCTCCCAAGCACTGATGATGTCACCTAGCCAGGGGACGAAACGTTTGCAACAAAAACTTCCAGCTCAGCGAACAGAACCACAACAACGAGCACACGAGCT
>NC_057723.1:81975368-81983661 GCF_004010195.1 Chiloscyllium plagiosum
TGAATCGGGTTCCTGTGAGTGTGGCGTTGATGATCCGGTGTGTTTTTTTTATTTCCGTGTTTTTAATGATTACAAACGTGTCATCGACTTATCTGACCCAGAGTTTGGGTTGAATTTGTGGTAGGACTGTTTGTTCTAACCTTTGCATAATTCCCTTGCTATGAGTCCCGAGATTGGTGATCCCATGGGTGTTCCGTTGATTTGTTCGTATATCTGGTTGTTGAATGTGAAGTGTGTTGTGAGGAACAAGTCCAGTAATTTAAGTATGCCGTCTTTGTTGATAGGTTCAGCGTCCTGTTTTCTGTTCTGTATGTCCAGTAGGTTGGCTATTGTTTCTCTGGCTAGGGTTTTGTCAATCGAAGTGAACAGTGCCATCACGTCGAATGATATCATGGTTTCTTCTTTGTCTATCTGATGATGTCGCCTAGCCAGGGGACGAAACGTTTGCAACAAAAACTTCCAGCTCGGCGAACAGAACCACAACAACGAGCACCCGAGCTACAAATCTTTGCACAAACTTTGAACATTTACAAGGATGTTGCCAAGGTTGGAGATTTGAGCTATAAGGAGAGGTTGAATAGGCAAGGATTGGTTTCCCTGGAGCGTCGGAGGCTGAGGGGTGACCTTATAGAGGTTCACAAAATCATGAGGGGCATGGATAGGATAAACAGACAAAGTATTTTCCTTGGGATGGGGGCGTCCAGAACTAGAGGGCAAACATTTAGGGTGCGAAGGGAAAGATAGAAAAGAGACCTAAGGGGCAGCTTTTTCATGCAGATGGTGGTACGTGTATGGAATGAGCTGCCAGAGGAAGTGGTGAAGGCTGGTACAATTGCAACATTTAAAAGGCATCTGAATGGGTATATGAATAGGAAGGGTTTGGAGGGATACGGGCCAGGTGCTGGCAGGCGGGACTAGATTGGGTTGGGATATCTGGTCAGCATGGACGGGTTGGACTGAAGGGTCTGTTTCCGTGCTGTACAGCTCTATGACTCTAACTTTGGACTGTGGGAGGAAACAGGAGCACCTGATGGAAACACATGAGGACACAGGAAGACTGTGTAAACTTCACACAATTGCCAGAGGCTGGAATCGAATTTAGGTCCCTGATGCTGTGAGGCAGCAGTGATAACCCATGCCCAAAAAGTATGTTCCAGGTGAATTATGTTCATTCATCAAAATATAATTGATGAAAGAAAAGTAATTTTTTTTTTTGTAATTATTGTCACTCTATCTAAAAGGTCAGGCCATCATGGTTCCATGCCTTCGGTAAAAGGCAAAGTTGAGAACACAGGATCTTCATAGTAACCTCAGCTGGTATGAGAATTGAACCCATGCTGTTGGCATCAGTCTGAATCACAGACCAGCTAGCTCACCTATTGAGCTAACCACCACATCATCCCACCTCCCCCCCCCCCCCCCCCCCCGAGTATCGGATTAAGGTGAAATAATCCAATATCACCATACTGTCATGTATGTCTAAGCTGCAATTGCTATATTAGAAAATGGGATATATTTTCCTTCATTTATTAAGGAACTGCAAAGCATTTCAAAGCCAGGGGTTTATATGTTTTTAATATGTGTATTTTTATAGTAATTTAATCCATCAGGACCTGCATTTTACATTTACACATTGTCAGTGTTCCCAGTGAAGGTTTTAGTTGGGAACTCTTGAATCTTCAGCTGTTTTATCTCTGGCTTGCAATTGAAGCCAGCTTGAAACGTTAATGAATGTAAATAGCTGATGGCAAAATGTTGTCTTTATTTTATAATTGTTTATATTTAGTGTTAAATATAATTAACATTACCATCTTAATTTCAAGAAATCTCCAATCTTTTGCTTTGCAATGCAAATAGATTTTGGCTGCTACAAAGAGATAAAGATTTTGCTTATGATTGAGATGACAAATCTAAGTTTTGCATTTATTGTACTTAAAATATTAAACAATTAAAAAACACAAATTAACTTCACTGCTCCTTGTTTTAGTCATGCAGCACACACACACATCTGCCTCATCTTCCCAACTGCCAAAAGGCAAAACCATTTCAACTTTTTCAACTGGCTTTCTATTCAAAACCACCATACCTTAACTGGCTCTACCTCCATTGTTGTTCTATGTCAGCAAAAAGGAAGCCAAGAAACCCGCCTTGCCCACCACTCACACTGAAATCCGAGCATGTATTCAAATTTCCTGCTATACATAAGGTTAAGTTCAAAGAATGAACCTAGAGTTGCAGCAGTCTCTGTGGTGGAACTACTACATATATATGTAGTAGAAATAGTCATAATATCTTATGAATTTAACTCAGCCAGTATGAAATAAACACACAAAATATAACAATAGGCTGATCTATTTAAAGTTAAATGACGAAATGAAACAATTTTTGTTTCTGTTGTTTATTTAGACCAATATTGCTTGTTGCACTTATTGAGTGGAGGATAACACAGCCTAAAAGTATAAAAATGTGTACATTAAGTCAAGTATTCAACCTTCAGCAAGCAAATGAGCTAAACAATTAATGGGAATGTTTTGATCAATCCAGTTTTGATTATGGACTTGCTTATTTAAAAAAACCTTTTGCAATCATTGCCATATAAAGTAATACAAGCTCCTTAATGCTGTAACTTTTTTTTATATCAGAGAGTCATTCAAATTGGCAAATATTTGGATTGGTCATACTCTTTGGAATGCAAGCACAGGTTACTGATTCTTTAATCTGTTTAAATTTATGTTTGATTTAAAAGCAAACCATTTCTTTGCCGATGTAACTGGCTGGATTTTTCAGATATTTTGTCTGAAAATCCATTATGAAAATGAATTGGGTATTTAGTCCCAAATTTGTAGCTAGCTGGCAGTTATTTACTACATCAACTCTAAATTATTAACTTTTCAAAAATCCATGGAATGCAGCTATCACTTGCACAGACAGCATTCTCACCTGCCCTTAATTCCTATTGAAACAGTGGGGATGAGTTGCCTGCCTGAATCACTACCATGCGTATGGTGGAGTTGCTTCCTCAATGCCATCAGGAAAGGGTTCGAGAGTGGTGAGGCAGAGGTCCTCTTCATTACTACTGCCACACACACAATCTTCTACTATATATGTACCAAAAAGCTTGAGCCAACAGATATTTGGATCAGGGTAACAATGTGTAATGTTGAGGCATCCCGATGTTTGGAGAATGTTATTTGTTGGTGCGACTGCTGAATGATGACATGACTGAGGTGCTGCTTTCGTTTTCAAATCGTCCACTAAGGCTCATTGGAACCGCCCCCAGTAGACCCAGGCTGTGCTGTCCGTGTGTCTGTGATTTAAGTAAAAACCAAAAAAAAACTGTGGATGCTGTCAATCAGAAACAAAAACAGAAATTTACAGAAAACCTCAGCAGGTCTGGCAGCATCTCTGGAGAGAAATCAGAGTGATTGTTACGTTTCGAGTAACACTTCTTTAGAACCTTTGCCTCTGATTTCGCTCCCCAGATGCTGCCAGGCCGACTGAGCTTATCCAGCTATTTTATTTTTTGTCCTGCTACATTGAAGGCTGCTCCACTAATAGATGAGGAGCAAGCACATGCAGGCAGAAGCTTAGGACCAGAATCAATCTTCAGTGAATGTGCAACCAACCCCTACTGCGGAGTTTCTGGCACATGGAAATGTGGGGTGGTGGTGTTATGCTCTGTCTAAATGGACATAAGAAAAATTGGTTATGCTGTCCAGCGTTTCTACAATGGAACATCTCCTTCCAGTGGGACAGATGATGGCCCTCTTGATATCGTTTCTGTGTAGGTCATGTCTGGAGTTTTGTACGAATACCATCCAGACAAAAGATGCCTCTTGATCCTCGAAATCTTTGCTCCAAACAACTGTAAGATCATGGAGGCTATGGGCTGGAAAATGGGAGTCATTGACAGCCACAAAATCCCGATGATTACAATGTTCTTCAGACTGACCAGTATCTTCAGTATCTGACAGTGCAGCGTTGTCAGCCATAGCAACACAGACAGGACTTCTTTCTGAATATGGTTCAATGGAAGCAAGTTGCATGAAGACACCTTTCACTGACTGTAAATGTTTTGATACAGCTGACGCCAGCAACCTCTGTATAAACCCAACAGCAAATGCAGCTTTAAGCTTTGCTGTTTATGTGCAGTTCATACTGTTTCATAAAATATAAAGTAATGAATGTATGGAAACCTTCACAACATCCAATATTCCCTTAATCAATCATGACAACAATTTGTGTTTGTATGAGCACTGTGGAAAGAAAGGTTATCATTCAGTTAGGGTTAGGGCATGATGTGCTTCTCCTTTGCCTGGGGTCCTTTCGGCACCACTCTGCCTCCTTGTGAGGAAGGGGCACCCAGACTGACATCAAGGTCCCTCACCCCACTGTTGCCTTGCCAATGGTACTGAGCCCCAATGACTGGAGCAATGGATTGCAGAGCCTGAGGCCATTGGAGTTGACTCCGCATTGCAGCTGACAACATGTCGATGGGTGCAGCTGGAGGCTTGAATGCCAGCAGCAACATTGTACAACCAAAATTGTTCGCATCCTCCAACCTTTCAGTCAGTTTGCCCAGGGTCTCTGACAAACTTGCCTGCAGTGCCTATGTCAGCTTTTGCATTTTTATAAAGTTGCAAATAGCAGATACCATGGAGTCACCTCCTGCCTGGTTTGAGCAGGTACCTGGTCTCTGCCAGTCCTTTGAGTGCCAGTGATCTGGGGCATTTCATCCTGTGGAGATGAGCAGTGATGTCCTCACACCCAGGTGCTTGCAACTGTAACCTAGCAACCCCCACCCCACGGTGCCAGCATCTGAGCTGGTACAGGGTGTAGCTTTGCTGTACATTTTCTGAGGGATGTGCGACTTTTCCTCAGAGGTGGAGAAGGAGATGTCAGCTGGCACTATCTAGAAAGATAGCACTGGTGCCTGCAGGAGACAAAGTGGAGAATGGGTTATGAAATAGACTTTGAACATTATATACACTAAGAATACATACACAGTGGTGGTAATGGGAAACACCACAGCAATAAACACCAAATTTAACTTGTTTGCTGGGACCTAGGAGTGTTGACATCACCACGTGAGCAATCACAGTCCTTCCTTGCTTGGGCAATGATGCTGTCTTTGTAGGGGGCAGGGTATGAGGAGTTCGATATTAGGCATCCCACCACCCACCTTGGCTTTCTCATCCCTATTTTGGGATGCTTTCTTCTGGAATAAGGGGAGGAGAGGGATTGCGTGAAGTGAAAGGAGCTGGCAGAGCAGTTAGTATTGGTGCAGATGGGGGAAAGGTGGTGAGATGGTTTGAGTGTGTGAGTAGGCAGTGCAGAGGGCATATGCGGGGTCAGTTGTTTGGGGTGGTGGGTTTAGAATGGGTGACACTAAGTGAAGGAAGATGTTGCATGTAAGAGTGAGATTGACAGAAAATGACAGAACCTGAGCCTTGGTGGGGGATGGGTGCAGTAACAGAGATCGAGTGAGAGAAGACCCACTTGCCTTCATTTACCTTCTTGTAGCATTCTTGGGCTTTCCTCTAGATTATTGGTATTTCACTGAGCTTGATGTCAACCTCAACCCCACTGGCAGGGTTTGGCAGTCCTGAGAAAAGAGGTCACCTCTCCTTTGCAACATACAATCCACTAAGACCTCCAAGTCCCTGTCAGCAAAGCATAGAGCTAACTTGGTTCCATTTGCTATTTCTGGGACAATCCACATGGAGCCATGCAGAGCAGCTCAGGACTGACATTGCTGTACCTGGTCCACAACTGCATTTTAAACACCGACCAGTGCCATCATTCCCAGAGGCACTGACAGGGGCGAGTACATTCATCTGCAGCAAGCCAGAAGGTAGGGTCAGTGGGGTACCATGTGGATGTGATGCATAGCTAAGAAAAAGAGTTGTGTGAAAAGGTTTAAGAGATCTCACCAAGAGAAACTTTCCATGAAACTTCCTGAAATTGACACTTAGCCAATTTCTGGTTAAATCTTGCACATGGACTAATTGTTTATGGGGCTTCACTGTTTAAATCTGCTGCTATGTTTACATACTTTTAACAATGACTACACTTCAAATGTACTTTTAGGTCTAAGGTGCTTTGGATTGTTCTAATAACATGAAAGGCACTATGTGAATGCATAGTACTTTCTGTGTGTGGAAAAATTCTCTATTGTCATAATTAATGATCAAATATCATATTTAAAATCAGAGATTACTTTTCTTGGAAAACTGGACCACGTTCAAGGCACATGTTAAGAAGATGCAATGTAAAAAAATAAATTTCTATTTAACATGGATCTGATTTCTCCAAGGCGATGTTGTAAGTAAATAATTGAAACTAACAGGGGAATTTCTTCAGCACTTTTATTTCAATAAGGTTACAGAAAAAACTTCCCTATTTGAAGAAATATTTTAGACATTTTGTTTGCTGATGAACATTTGGAAATTGGGAGTATTGTTTTGATGTTTAGCTTTGACCTGACCTTTAATTGAAACCTTATTTCTTATTTGACAAATAGTATTCACTGTATGGGAAATAGATCCTGAAGTTAACTACATATTTTGGATTTTGTACTGTAAGTTTAATTTTCATCTGCAGGGCTGAAAAAGAGTGGGGAATATTGTTCCCCTTCTATGTACAGTTTTAAACTTAACCGAGCTTTTATAAAGCAACTCTGGTCGTGATAAAGTGCATCAAAGCTATTGAAGCACTTTTGACGTCAATTTTGTTATTTTGTAAGCAAATGCAAGGTACCATTTAAATCTGCTCCTGTCCAGCAGATTGTGTGTTGAATGTATTTGAAAACTCTGGTATCATTTTATGCAAAGAATTTTTTTTTTTACTTTCAGCCAAGCATTCATACAAGGTTTAACATTTCAACCAAAAGGTGGCACTTCTGATAATGCAAAATTCTTCTAGTACATTGCTTCAATTTTACAACCAATGAAGATATGGAGTTTCTACTGGATTTTTTCTCAAGTTAAAATATCTTGTTAGCATCTTTCATGTGGGCTTCATTGGTTTGGCCAATATTTACGACCCAGGGGAGAATTAAGAGTCAACCACGTTCCTGTGAGTCTGGAGTCACATGTAGGCTGGATCAGATAAGGACTGGAGGGCATTAATGAACCAGGTGGATTGTTATCACAATGGTCAACATGACATTGTCGCTATTAAGCTTGATTTTCATTCCAGGTTTTTTGTGAATTTGAATTTTCATTACTTGCCAAGAGAGGATTTGATTCCACATAAACACGTTTCTGGTTTACTAGTGACATTATCACTACACCAACACCACCCCTTAACAACCTTCAACTCTGAGTCCAAGTTGAAGAGTCAAGTCAAAGTACTGTACCCTGCAACAAATTTTCAATTGGATGACCTTAATTCACAATGTTGTGAACAGTCTGATCTGGATAACCACAACCGCATGCTGGTGATTTTTTAAACAATTCGCTATTGGGATATGGGCATCCCTGGCTGGGCCAGGATTTAATGTTCATCCATAACTGCCCTTTAGGAGGTAGTGGTGAGCTGCCTCTTGAACCATTGCAGTCCATTTTGTGTAAGTACACCGCATACAGTTAGGAAGGAATTTCCAAGATATTGAATCAGTTGCCCTTGAAATTGCATTTGTAGGGGATGTGTGATGTTCTTGTATGGAGAGTGAAGATCCTTTTCAGTGTTTTCATGGGAAGTCAAAACCTAAAGGTTTTAATGTCAGATCATTCATGAGATTGTTGTTAGCAATATTGGCGTCAGCTCAAATTTACATCATTCATCTTTTTTGTCAAAACCTGCAACACTTCAGGGTTCTAAGCATAAGTCAATAGTCAGGACTAGCGGTTACAAAAATAATAAAAAGAAAAAGAACAAACAGTCCTGAATTTGAATGTGTGTCAGTTTGAAGTGAGAAAAATATGCATGGTGGGTCTGTTAATAAAAGGTAGTATTGGTCAAATTGAGAAGGATGAAGGATGACCAAAATTCAGGACACCAGAATGAGGAAGGTGGAGAAATGATTAAGGGGTTTAGATCAGAGTGATGCTGGAAAAGCACAGCAGGTCAGGCAGCATCCGAGGTGCAGGAAAATCGACGCTTTCGGCAAAAGCCCTTCATCAGGTGTAGAGGCAGGAAGCCTCCAGGGTGGAGAGATAAATGGAGGGGATGGGGGGAATGCTGAGGAGAAGGTAGCAAAGAGTACAATAGGTGAATGGGGGTGGGGATGGAAGTGATAGGTTAGAGAGGAGGGTGGAGCGGATAGGTGGGAAGGGAGATTGGCAGGTAG
>NC_057723.1:81983806-82019564 GCF_004010195.1 Chiloscyllium plagiosum
GATACAATAAATAACATTGGTGGATGTGCAGGTAAAACTTTGATGTATGTAGAAGGCTCCTTTGGGGCCTTGGATGGTGGTGAGGGGGGGAAGGTGTGGGCGCAGGTTTTGCAATTCCTGTGGTGGCAGGGGAGGGTGCTGGGATGGGAGGGTGGGTTGTGGGGGGGGGCGTGGACCTGACCAGGTAGTTATGGAGGAACGTTCTTTGCAGAAAGCAGAAAGGAATGGGGAGGGAAATATATCTCTGGTGGTGAGGTCTGTTTGGAGGTGGCGGAAATGTTGCCGGATGATATGGTTAATGGATGCGAAGGTTGGTAGGGTAGAAAGTGAGAACCGAGGGGGGTTCTGTCCTTGTTACGGTTGGAGGGGTGAGGTTTGAGGGCAGAGGTGCGGGATGTGGATGAGATGCGTTGGAGGGCATCTTCAACCATGTGAGAAGCTAAATTGCGATCTGTAAAGAGAAATGATTAAGGCAAAATGTCACTTGTGGGAGTGGGGTACAGGCCTCCTCATAATAACCACATGTTAGGAGCTTGCCAGAAAGATATAGTGAAAATCATGGAGATTTTTGTTTTCATATAGATTGGAAAAATCAGATGGGAATGTGTAGTAGAGAAAAGGAGTTTTCACAGAATGTTTTTGGGAAACTTGCTTAGCACAGAGCCTTTTTGAACCAAACAACAGTAGGCCTTACTAGATCTGGTATTATGCAATGAGATAAGATTAATTAATAACCTCATTATGAAGCTGTCCCTTTATAGCATTAATTATATTACATCAGTTTGAGGAACAGAAGAGTATTTTAAACTTTAATGAGGACAGTTATGAAATCATGAAAGCAGAGTTAGTTGAAGTAAAATGGCAAACAACGTTAAGCAATAGAGCAATAGAGATGAAGTGGCAGGCATTTGAGAGACTATTTCAGATTGCAGAGAATAGAAACACTCTAATGAGAAAGAAAAAAGTCAAGGGAGGACACGTCATCCATGGTTACACCAGAATCATAAAATTGCACAAAGATTAATGGCAGCTGAGATGATTGAGCAGAATAAACAACAATAGCAAATAGTGACTAAAAGATTAATAAGCAGGGAAAAAATTTGTATGAGAGACAAATTGCTATTTGTATGAGAGACAAATTGCTATAGATGTAAGAGCAGGTTGTAAGAGGTTCTATAGATATCTTTAAAAAAAAGTGTGTTGATCCTATATAAAATGAATCTGAGGAATTAATCATGGAAAATAAGGACATGGCAGATGATTTCAACATGTATTTGCATCAGTCTTCACTATAAATTGGGAAATGTAAGGAACTCAGGAAAATTACACTCACCAGAAAGTGGCACTAAGTTTTTGGAGCCGATGGACTCATCCTAAGGTCTGAAAAGAAGTGGCTAGTGAGATGATTGGTGCGTTGGTTTTAATTTTCTGAAATTCCCTAGATTTGGGGAATGGTCCATTGGAATGGAAATCATTGATTGTAACTTCCTTATGCCAAAAGGGAGAGGAACAGAAAACAGGAAATTGTAGGCCAGTTAGCTTAACATTTGTCATAGGAAAGACATTAGAAGCTATTATCAAAGATGTTATAGCAGGGCACTTAGAAAGGTTCAAGTAATCACACAGAGTCAACATAATTTTGTGAAAGGGAAATCATGTTGAACTAACTTATTGGAGTTCATTGAGTAAGTAACAGGTGCCGTAGATGAAAGGGTGCTTGTTTTATATTTCAGTGTCCAGAAGGTACTCAATAAGCTGCCACATCAATTGGGGAAAATAGAAATTCATGGTATAGAGGGTAACATGTTCCTGGAAGGACAAAATGGTATTACCAGTCTGGTAAAAGTCGCAAACCAGCCACTGTTGAAGACTCATTGACACTGCTGCAATCTGATTGGCCACCAAGAGGTTGACTCCTAGTTCTGTGCAGTAAGTAGCAGCCACATTCTAGTTCATTATTGCCAGTTGGACACAGCTTTCACTTGTAGCTGCCTTGTAAGCCAATACTACCTGTTACACTTGTATCTTGGCAATGGCTTCTATTGTCATTGGATGTTGCATCGTGCAGCTTTCTGGTTTTAATTTAATCATTTCCTCAACATGAGTTAAAGTTTTCTTTCAAACTTTATTTCAATTCTAAACAGAATTGTGGATGTGAACTTAATCTTGGTTGAATTGTAGCGAAGATAGTTACAACGCATCTTCAAACTTCCATTGTGTAAAAACGTAAAACCAAGGAAACAATGAAAATGTGCAATTTAATTAATGAACAGTAATACTTGTTGAACACACAAAAATATGTCAGCTTCATTTTACAAATTACATTGTGTCTAATGCACATGACAATTATTTAAATTTTAAATCTTGTCAACTATGTAGCAGTTAATTTATCTTTGTGACTTCCTCCCCACTTAAGCCTTGGGTGTAGAGGTGAAATGCGAAGCATATGTTCTGGATGCAAGACAAAACATTAGCCACAAGTGCAATAAAGCCTGCATTCACAAAGCAAAATAGACATTGCAGTGAGGCAAATAAAGTCAGTATCAGTCAACAACATCGATGCCTTTCACAGTGTTCACCTTGAGTTGGCAAAACCAGGACTTTGCTGCACTCCCAACTATTCAAAGCAAATGGATGGCATGCCACAACCTGAAAACTTCCAAAGCATTCAAACAGACAAAGACCCATTTATCTTGACTCTCTGCTTGAGTTAGCAAACCACTCCTTCATTGCTGCTGATATATTCACTACCACACGTTGTGCTCTTATCTTGTGACAAATAGACAGGGAAAGAGAGAGAGAGAGACAAACAGACAGAAAGAGTTTAGAGAGACACAGAGAGATCTGCAAAAAATGTAAACCTAACTTGCAAAATTTCCTGCAGATATAAGGCAATTGTTGTCTGAGTGTCATTTAGCTCAGTTTCTTTGTCTTCATGTCACATTTACAAGAATGATTGTAGATGAAGAACTTGAGTTCTGAAGATAGATTGAAAAATCTTTGGTGAGATCCAGGCTAAGCTAGGATCTGATAAAGGTTTTCAAAATAAGTAGTGGGATGGTTTAAAGTAGATGGCGACGAACTGTTACTGCCCATTTAAGGAACAAAAATCAAGGTCACAAATTTAGTGATCTACAAAAGAAGCAAGAGTGATGAGGGAAAAGGTTTTTTACAGAGTGAGTTGTTCCATTATGGAATGCACGGCCTGGAAGTATCATGGAGGCTGGTCCAATTGAGGCATTTAACAGAGTATTGGATGATTATCTTGATTTAAAAATAAATGTGCAAAGATATAGGGAGAAAGCAGGAGACTGCTGCTCGGAAATGATGCCTATTTAATGATTCAGCACAGGAATTATAGGCTGAATGGCCTCCTTCTGGACAATAACTATTCTGAGATTCTGTGAATGCTCCTTCCCAATAGTCACTACAAACTGTAGGAGCAAATTACTGTAGATCCTGGAATCTATACTGAAAACAACAAATGCTGGAGATCGCAGTGGGCCAGAAGAGTCATCTAGACTCGAAATGTTAACTTGCTCTCTCTCCTTGGATGCTGCCTGACCTGCTGTGACCTCCAGCATTTGTTATCTTCAGGCAATACAAACTGATGGCTGGCTGCAGCTAAAATAATATTCACCCAGTCCAATTAGCTTCTAGCTTCACTGTGAACTGACCAATCAGCAAACAACAGGAGAAGGACCCCTGGCCCAAAGGCAAGGTCAGCAGTGGATGCCAATGAAAGCAGTCGAACAATCAATTCCTGGAATGGATTAAGGTAGCAGGATCATCCATATTGATTGCCCTTTGAAATATCATGAAACCTTTTGTCGGATTTGAGCCAGGGCTGAGAAGAAAAAAAGTGAGAAGGAGAAAGTGACTGAAGGAGGATGGGGAGAGCTAAAGGCTAGAGTGTATAGAGAGAGAGAGAGAGAGACAGACGGACATCTTGAGGATGGGTTTAAAGAGAGAGAAAGAAGGAAAGACTGGGATTTTGGGTAGTGTTAGAAAGTGAGAGTGACCGAGAGAGACTGGGGACAAGAAAGAGACAAGGGCACAGACTTGGATTGTTGGGAGAGAGAGAAAAAGTAAGGTGGGGGTAAAGAATATGAGTCAGGGAGACTGTAGTTGAGGCAGAGAGAGTGGCTGGGTAGAATATGTGTGAGGAGAAAGTGAGGTCTGCAGATGCTGGAGATCAGAGCTGGAAATGTGTTGCTGGAAAAGCGCAGCAGGTCAGGCAGCATCCAGGGAACAGGAGAATCGACGTTTCGGGCATAAGCCCTTCTTCAGGAATATGTGTGAGTATAAGATTGGGTAGCTAACTGACTATAAAGTAGGTGTAAATTGTCATTTTCTGGTAGGCATATAACAAGTGGTATACCACAGGAATTAGTGCTGGAACCTCAACTGTGCATAACTTAGATAAAAAGCTTTCAAAGTTTCTGGTGAAACAAGGAAGTAGAAAGTTAAATTTTGAAGATGATAAAAGGATGCTGCAAGGAGATGCTGATAGGATAAGGGAGTAGGCAACATCTGGCAGAGTGTAATGTGGAAATTGTGAAATTGTCAATTTTGGCAGGAAGAATAAAAAGATGTAAAGTATTATTTAAATACTGAGAGATTTTAAAGCTTTGAGCTGGAGAGGCATCTGATGTCCTACTCCATAACTCACAAAAGGTTAGTACATAGGTGCAGAATGTAATATTATTATGTGAACAATGGAATGCAAATGTAGAGAAATTGTACTTCAGGGATTTGAGACCGTTTCTACAATAATGTGCAGTATTGGTTTATTTACTTAATGAGGGATATAAATCCATTGAAAGCAGTTCTGAGGCAGTATATACCCAGCATACCTGGAATGGGCAAGCTGTCTTACAACATCCGAGGAGCAAGAAAATTGATGTTTCAGGCTGGAGCCCTTCATCAGGGCTCCAGGCTGAAATGTTGATTTTCCTGCTCCTCTGATGCTGCCTGACCGGCTGTGCTTTTCCAGAAACACACTCTCAACTCTGATCTCCAACCTCTGCAGACCTCACTGTTTCCAAGCTGTCTTACAAGGCAAGGCAGGAGTTTTGAAGAGGAAATAGATTGAAATAGATAGGATCATGAGGAATCCTGCCAAGATTGATATGGAGAGAATGGGCTTGTGACTTTTTGGCTAAGTGTCAACTTTGGCAGTTATCATGGAGTGTTTCTCTCCACAAGCAAGAACAAGTTTTCTTGCCATGGCTTAACAAACTCGAGTCATTAACAACCACCGATAGCCATGGCACACTTTCTTGCACTTCTCATCTGATCTTGCCACCTGCTATTCCCAGAGCATAATGCCTCTCCCAGATATCTCCCAAATGACCAGCAAGCGAGCATAAGAGGTACAGTTAATAAGTTTGCAGATGACACCAAAATTGGAGGTGTAGTGGACAGCAAAGAGGGTTACCTCAGATTACAACAGGATTTTGACCAGATGGGCCAATGGGCTGAGAAGTGGCAGATGGAGTTTAATTCAGATAAATGTGAAGAAGGCATTTGGTATGCTTTCTTTTATTGGTCAGAGTATTGAGTACAGGAGTTGGGACGTTATGTTGCGACTGTACAGGACATTGGTTAGGCCACTGTTCGAATATTGCCTGCAATTCTGGTCTCCTTCCTATCGGAAAGATGTTGTGAAACTTGAAAGAATTCAGCAAAGATTTACAAGGATGTTGCCAGGGTTGGAGGATTTGAGCTATAGGGAGAGGCTGAACAGGCTGGTGCTGTTTTCCCTGGAGCATCGGAGGCTGAGGGGTGACCTTATAGAGGTTTATAAAATTATGAGGGGCATGAATATGATAAATAGACAAAGTCTTTTCCCTGGGTCTGTGAGTGCAGAACTAGAGGGCATAGGTTTAACATGAGAGGGGAAAGATATAAAAGAGACCTAAGGGGCAACTTTTTCATGCAGAGAGTGGTACGTGTATGGAATGAACTGCCAGAGGAAGTGATGGAGGCTGGTACAATTGCAACATTTAAGAGGCATTTGGATGGGTATATGAATAGGAAGGGTTTGGAGGGATATGGGCCGGGTGCTGGCAGGTGGGACTACATTGGGTTGAGATATCTGGTCAGCATGGACGGGTTGGACCGAAGGGTCTGTTTCTGTGCTGTACATCTCTATGACTCTATGATTCTATAACTTTCAAGGTGGCCATGCACATGGATAAGTTTTCACAATATGGCTCATTCTTCATTAGCAGTGTGATTGTACCCTGGCTACAATCCTTCACTATATAACCTTTGTCACTGTTTAACCACCAGGCTGGACAATTTATCTGTACTTTGCTAGATCCCACTGACCCACCCTCTCTAAATAACTGCTACTCTGTCCCTTGTCAAAAAGTGTGCCGCTGGAAAAGCACAGCAGTTCAGGCTACATCTGAGGAGCAGGAAAGTCGACATTTTAGGCATAAGTCCTTCGTCAGGAATGTCCCTAGTGCCTACTATAGTACTGTACTTCCTCATTGTACAGTAAGGTTCCACCTCATCCAGATAAGCAATTGGATAAATGCAAACATAAACTTTAATTTACCGTTAGCAGAAGTGAGCACGAACAACTGAATAGAGGCTGCATTTTGTCCCACAATTCAAGCCAGATGCTGGCATGTTGACCAATGACTATTTTACGATAATTCATTCGGAGGGATATGGCCCAGGTGCTGGCAGAGGGGGACTAGATTGGGTTGGAATATCTGGTCAGCATGGATGTGTTGAACTGTACGTGCTGTACATCTCTATGACTCTGGACTCTATCTACTGGACCTGAGTGTCAATGAATCTCACCTCTGTCATGGACAATGAGAGCTTCCTCTTCCCTAGTGTCCCAAGCAAGATGAATTGTGAGCAGCCCTGTCTAATACTTTACCACAGACCTAGTCAAAATGCAGGCAGTATTTTATCCATGCTCCCCATCAGTTAGGGAATTGTGCAATGGTGCCATAGACCATGATCACAGCGTATAGGACCCCAGTAATCAGCCATGAAAGGCACCAAGACTCTCAAATGCATAGACATTAGTGGAATGGACCCATTTCCAATTAATGAGTTCAGCGGTGTTGTGCCCACTCAGTGCCATATGTATGCAGTCAACAGCATCCTGGATTGTAGCATTGACCTCATTGTAGAGGAACAGTGTGATCTTGTACAGATGGCATCAGTCACTGTCCTGATGCCTGTGTGAGTATATGACTGAGAGATCCACACAGGTCACCTGCCACTTCCTGGAAGGAGGCAGTTGTACAGAGATTTAGGGCAGTTGACATCTTTGCAGCCACCAGGAAAGGAGGATCTCTCAGTCTTGTAGTCCTCAGTTTCTGCTTCAGCATCTGGCACAGTTCCGTCAGTGTCCTGGGATGTATGGAGCCTGTATCTTCCAAATCTGCAGAAGGCAGGGTCAAAAAAAAAGGGGGCCAACAGTGGACTCCACACATCTTGATGGACCCTGTGATTGTGATCTCAGCTTGAGGTGAGTGTACCTTGGCCTCCATGCTGACTTGTTGCTGATCTTGATCTTGACATCAGTGTTTGGGTGGATGAAGAAATGGTCTGCATGAGTTTGTAAGAATGGGTATGGGGAGTGACCGAGGGCCTAAGGAGCTAATGTTTAACAGAATAATGGAGATGTGGTTCAGGAGAATCAAGACAGGCATCTTAAACATATCACTTCAGCACTCAATAGCCCCTTTGGCCAGCTCTGAAATGTGTCTGGGAGTGACAGTCTGACATGATCCTTTAAGCAGTCTGCTTGAGTGAAGATCTCACTATTCAGAGTGCTTTCTCACAAGGCGGGTGCATTGAGCTGAGAAATATTTCCAACGGAACTAAGTCAATTTTGGTCCAATTTCTCCTGGAACCCAACTGCCTTTACTTTTTGACCAGCTTGCAACGTGGAAATAAAACATGCTGGACATCACAGTGGGTCAGGCAGCATCTTGGAGACAGAGCAAGCTAATGTTTTGAGTCTGGACAAATCTTCATCAGAGCTGGCACGAAGTGTGGAGGGGGCAGAGTTTATTGTCCATGCGCAAGCATGACCCCAGAAAACATGCTGCCAACTCCTTGCTGCCAACAAATTTACCTGCAACATCCCTTCACAAATCCACACTCTCTTGTGCATCATCCCTGCTTCCTAAATGAACGTTTTTACCATCACTCAGAACTGACTCCTAGAAATTGCCATTATCTGAATCTAAAACAGACAGGCCTATAATACTTTGGATTATTTGGATTATCTCTGTATCCTTGTTTTAAACAAAGCTGCAACATTGGCAGTCTTCCAGTTTTGGCACCATTACTGCAGCCAAGGAAGAATAAAATATGATGGTCAGAGCCTCAGCAATATCCCCCTTGCCTTTTCTCAGGAACTGGGATGCATTTCATCTGGCTCTGCCCTTTATGAAATCTCAGGGCAGTTACCACATCTGTCAAGAAGTGGAGGGACATTGTGAAATAATTCAGAGGCCTGGACGAACCCAATGGATGGCGTGGGTTTAAATTCCAAAAGAGCAGCTCAAGGAATTTAAATTCAATTAATAAAACTCCTATCATGGTGGCTGTGAAATTATTTACAATTGTAGTAAAAAAATCTATCTGGTTCACCAGACTCCTTTTAAGGAACGAAATCTACCATTGTTACCTTGTCTGTCCTACATAGAGCCATCGAGATGTACAGCACAGAAACAGACCCTTCAGTCCAACTCATCCATGCCGACCAGGTATCCTAACCTAATCTAGTCTCATTTACCAGCATTTGGCCCATATCCCCCTAAACCCTTCCTATCCATATACCCATCAGATGCTTTTTAAATGTTATAATATTACCAGCCTCCACCACTTCCTCTGGCCGCTCATGCCATACACGCATTACCCTCTATGTGAAAAAGTTGCCCCTTAGGTCCCTTTTAATTCTTTCCTCTCTCACCTTAATCCTATGTGAGTGCATCCCCACAGTAATATGACTCTTAACTGCCTTCTGAAATGGCATCACAAATCACTCAGTTTAAGACAATTAGGGATTGGAAACAAATACAAACAAAAGACTGCCAGGGCTCTATTCAATCTAGACCTCTGAACAACTTCACTGAGCAGGCCTGACGCCTGACTGACCAGCCCCCTGATCGCAGTCTTTCCAGTTCTCAGATGGACAATACTTGCGTTCCCTGACTAATTGTGATGATCTTATAGGACAGATCACTGTCCAATTCCTGGACATATCTCCTGACTGTGAGTGGCCTAAGTGAATGATTGGGAGAATGGTTCATGTGTGGAATGAACTTCCAAAGGAAGTGATGTTTGTGAGTACAGTTACAACATTTAAAGGACATTTGGATAAACACATGAAGAGGAAAGATTTGGAGATTTATGGGCCAAGTGCATGTAGTGAGGCTAGTTAAGTTTGGGAACATGGTCAGCATAGACTGATTGGGTCGAAGGGTCTATTTCCATGCTGTACGCCTCCATGGCTCTATGACCTTGGCCAAGCCTCTGGTCTGCTTATGGACTGTGCCTGAGATTAATGATACTGGGATCCCTTGACTGAAAGTGGTCCCCCTGCCCTTTCACCTGGCCTGAGGGTAGCCTACATCCTTTCAGAAATGGCCATTTGATTGAATATGGAGTGTGCTTGTTGTGCAGTCATCTGGCACATGCTACAGATGTTAAATTGATATGTAATACATCATGATGTGCCATACAGTTGGTACTGCCAAGCAGCCTGTTTCTCTGCAAAAGAGCATGTCAAACCCCAGGACTGAGAGCATTTCAGCTTGGGCTGAAGCGACAGTGCCCTAACTGGCATGGCACTGCAGGGCAAGGCAAGGATGCTCTGAGTGAGCAGCTCTGAGGTGCAGCCCGAACCCAATTTGTGAGCTGGGTACAATGTCTTTCCATTCAAAAAGGCTTCAGCCTTTCAATACGGGTCTTAACATCAAACACTTCCAACACGTGGAAAGGAGAGATGCCATGAGGGTCCTGAGGGGTTGGTAACTGCTGGGATGTCGATGTCCACAGGCGAGTGGTGCAAACGGCTGGTGCCCAGGGGAGGATTCACCCACAATATTGCTGCATGGTGACCAAGGTAGTGATTCTTTGCTGAATTGGCCAGGTAACAGCTCTGATTTGCCTGTCGAGAACTCTCAGCATCTAGCTTGCTAGATGAGTTTAGTAAGAAAGGAGAAAGTGAGAATCGCAGATGTTGGAGATCAGAGTCAAAATGTGTGGTGCTGGAAACGTACAGCAGGTCAGGCAGCATTTGAGAACCAGGAAGTCAATGTTTCTGGCTTTAGCCCTTCATCAGGAATGTCAGGTTTGGTAAGATAGGAAGCTGTATACCAATGGGGTGAGCAAGTAATAAGGTTAGTAACAATCTATGACCAACCTATCCCCAGAAATGGCAACAGAGATGCGAGAAAGGAAAGGGAGAGGTCAGAGACAGGCCAGGTGAAGGTGAGAGCAGAGTGAAAACTGGATGCAAAATTGATAAAGTTTTCTAATTTTGAACAAGAGAGGGAAGCAGCACTGAAGACATCATCGATGTAGTAGAGCAAGAGTTGTGGGGAAAGATCCGAGTAAGATTAGAGCAAGGAACGTTTCACGGACCCTACAGAGAAATAGGCATTACTGGGGCCCATGCTGGGCCCAATGGCCACAACTTTGACCTGGAGAAAGTGGGAGGAGTTAAAGGAGAAGTTGTTGAGGATTTGACCAGATGGAGGAGGGTGGTGCTGGATGGGGACGTTCAGGCCATTTTTTCCCAAAAGAATTGGAGAACCCTGAGATCATCCTGGTGGGGGATGGATATGTAAAAGGATCGCATATCCATGGTGAAGAGGAAGTAACTAGTGCCCGCCAATTGGAAATTCTGAATCTCATGTTGCTGCCCAGCGGTTGCATAAAAAATGTCATGAGTTGTTCCTAACAGTGAGAGAACATTGGATATCTTGCATAATTCTGCCGCATTTTTCAGCATAGCCCACATTGTTACTACCCTTATAGGATTCCTCCCTTTGTTTCTATTTCTGGGAGAAAATAGAACAAGGATCGCAGTTGCAGCAAGGTGCCCACACATTTAATACAAGAAAGGAAAAATTTATTTCACAGGTGGCCATGAATCTTTGTGACTCTTCATGACAAAGTAGTGGAAGCAGAGTCTTTGAATATTTTAAAGGCAGAGGTGGATAGATTCTTTATAAACAAGGAGGTCAAAGGCTCCTAGGGAAGACGGGAATGTTGAGTGATGAGGTCAGCAGTGATAGTTTGAATGGTACAGTAGGCTGGTCTACTTCTGCTCATAACTTGTAAATTTGTTGTTCATATATAGATGATGTGAATCATATATGTGGTAAATTCTGCAAGTCTTCATGAAATGGCAGGGGATTTACACTGTTTCAAACTATTGTCTTCACTTTGCTATATTCTGTTACTCATTTTGCAATTTCTGGAGACATTTCTGCAAATATGTGCAGCCTGATACCAGCTGCAATTGTTTTGTTATGATTCATTGCTGTTTTATACAAATAATGTCATCTCCAAATTGATGTCTTAAATGCATCAAACTTTCAAAAACTCTTCTATCAAGAAATTCCACATTAGGCGAGAGATTAGTTTTTTTTAATACTATGAGAAATATTGTGAATTGGAAATATTGCCTGAAATGAGAATAGGAAGTGTCAGAGTTACATTGAATGAGGAATTAAATGTCTTCTGGAAAATGAAGCTTTATGTAGCTTTGGGTCAAGAGCGCAGGAGTGAAACTACTTGGATAGTTCTATAGAATAATTCATTCATTCATAGGATGGGGTCACTGATTTCCTTCTGTGGTGTATAATTCCATGATCCTATATTGATCATGAATGTGCAGATGAAAAGGAACAAAACTACAGATGCTGGAAACCTGAAAGAAAACCAGAAATGCTATGAATGTTTCGAAAGCCATTTAGCATCAATGGAGAGAACAAAAGAGTTAATGCTTAACAGTAAATCTTCACCAGCATTATGAAGGAACTCAACCCAAAACATTACCTCCCATATTTTCTCCACAGCTGATGACTGAAATAGTGAGCGTTTTAACATTTTGTTTTTATTTCATGAATTCACAAGTGTGAATACCATTATGTTTCAGATTTTTATTTGTTATGGTCCAGTGAACAATGTTAATGCACTCAACAGTATATATATATGCTTTTAATGCTCGGTAAATTTTGTTTGGAATTAAATTTGTCTTCCAATTTTTTTATCCTTTCATGTTCTTGAAGACATTTGTTTTTTACTGGTGAATTATTCAGTTTTCTCTACAGTGGTTTGAGTGAAGGGGATTAGAACTGCCTTCACCAATATACAGACAACTCACTGTCCATTGAATACCATTAGACTGGGATTGGGGTTGTGGGAATACTGGCTGATTTTTGTTGTCCTGACTGCTGGGAAGCTGAGATGGATTGCAGACCTAATTGAAGATCTCTGATCTGAATTGTTCACTTGCACTTTAAGTTTAAGAAGTTAAGATACTAGAAACATGCTTGAGCAGTTTTTTTTAAAAGATTGTTTTAAATGTGAAACATTCATCAATTTCTATAACTTGTTTGCCCATGTGAATTTGTCTTCACTGATGAAAATTACTCACAGTAGTTCAAGCAGAAGAACCAATTAATAATCCAAATGTGATTTTTTTTTTCTGAGAACATTGAAGATTCATGCAAACCTAAGAATGAAATGTTGTAGTGTTACTTTTACCTTTTGATTGTGATTAATGTTCAATCCATGTTGGTTTCAACTTGGCTAAGCTGTTTCAATAGATTGTAATGAACAGTGCCCTCTGATGTAGAATAACAGAAATAACACCAAATAATAAAAGAGAACAAGCCAGACTTTGATAGTAAATAGAACACTTTCACAACAATGCACAATTATGGCGGCACGGTGGCACAGTGGTTAGCACTGCTGCCTCGCAGCGCCAGAGACCCGGGTTCAATTCCCGCCTCAGGCGACTGACTGTGTGGAGTTTGCACGTTCTCCCCGTGTCTGCATGGGTTTCCTCCGGGTGCTCCGGTTTCCTCCCACAGTCCAAAGATGTGCAGGTCAGGTGAATTGGCCATGCTAAATTGTCTGTAGTGTTAGGTAAGGGGTAAATGTAGGGGTATGGGTGGTTTGCGCTTCGGCGGGGCGGTGTGGACTTGTTGGGCCGAAGGGCCTGTTTCCACACTGTGAAGTAATCTAATCTAATTATCAGTGAGCAAACTGGACAGCAACTTGTAAAGTGAGGCCAAGGTACTTCTGATTTATATTTGTTCTAATGTTAGTTTGTCTGTTAGAAACGAGAAAAAAAAGATTCAGTAGTTGATAAGGAGGAAAAGGAATATGAGAATATTATAGTTAGGATTATGAAAACAGATTGTAGAATTACACTTGAACAAGTACATAAAAGGGACAAGAACAATTAAAATAATTGGTGGTTCCTCTAGTGACTGGAGCATTTATCATGGGGAAGTAGAGATGGGCAATAAATGCTTGCCCAACCAGTGGAGCCCATATCTCCCTGAAGGCATTAATAAAATAAAAAAATGGCATAGATACATATTTAGAGCTCTCACCTCCATTCCTTTCCTAACTTAAAAGTCAGGAGCAATCTCTTCCACAGTCCTGAAGGCTGCTCTGTAACAATTTAATTCTGGGAGCAATAGGAAATGCTTTCAGATGATTCTTCAGCCCCATTCTTGACAGGAGTTCTATTTTAGAGAGCTGCTGACAAATCCAGTTTGTTACCGCTAAGGACTTGAGCAGAGGTTTCTGAAGTTAGGAATAAAGTACTGGCATGCATAAAGGATTGGTTATAGGACAGAAACCATATTGTGTGGATAAATGGACATTTTCAAGTTCATTGACTGTGATTTATGCAGGAGTTTAACTATTCGCAACTTTCCAATGCTGTACATCTCTATGACTCTATACACCAACCTAAATGGGAATGTGTGTTGCAAAGCAGATTCAGGAAGGTTTCAACAGGTTTTGTGAATGTGCCAGAATATGGCAGGTGAAATCTATTCTGGGAAAATACACTTTGATGGAGGAATATTTCTTATTGAAGTAATTTAGACAAAGAGACAGAGAAATGTGACCATGTTCGCTGATGATACTTAGCTGGATAGGAATGTATACTGTGAGGAGGATGTATGAAGCTGCAAAGTGAGTTTGCTGGTTTTCAAAAAGCTACTCAGCCTTATTCCACTTTCCTAGGTAAGGTCTGTGATGATGCAGATTATGATTTTTTAAGTAGACATCCAAAGACGTTTTAATTATAATGAATTTCAATATTTACCAGGCTTTCAGACAGTGAGTTACTGGTTCTTCTCACTCTCTTGGTAAAAGGTGTTTTTTCAACTCCCCTCTTGATCTTCTTTCAATATTTTTAATTTTAAAGAAAAAAGATCTAGAGGAACCTATACAGTAGGTGACAAGATCCTTAAGAGCTTTAGTATACAGAAGGATCTTGGGATGCTAGTCCATAGCTCCCTGAAGGTGGCAACACAAGTGATAAAAAAGACATACTGCATGCTTGCCTTCATCACCCAGGCACTGAATCTAAAAGTCGATGAGTGTATGGTGCGTATTCAGGGTGGATAGTCAGAGTCTCTTTTTCAGGGTGGAAATGTCAAACACTAGGGAACATAGCTTTAAAGTGAGATTGGAAAGTTGAAAGGAGGTGTGTGAGGAAAGACTTTTACACAGAGAGTGGTAGGTTTCTAAAGCGCAGTGCCAGGGGAGAGGTAGAAACAGATATGATAGCAATGTTTAAGAGGCATTTAGGCAAACGCATGAACACAAAGGGAATGGAAGGATATGGACCATGTACAAGCAGATGGGATTCATTTTAAATGGCATTATTGTCAGCACAGACACCGTAAGCCAAAAGGCCTGCTCTGTGCTGTACTGGTCTGTCTTCTAAACACCCTAGTTTTTAACATTTCTGCTACAATCAGGAAGTCATCACTTTTCATTCCCCCTCATAAGTTTACAACACTGTACTTAAGTCACTCTTCAGCTGTCAACTGGCCATGACTTTCAACATTGAAAAACAAATAATGTCTGTTGATATCTTGTGAAAATTGAAATAAAATATTTTCTAATAGTTTGATATGTCGTTTGTTGAAATAAACCCAAAGTACTATCATTATAACAATATAATTTAGTATTTTTTTAAAGGAATTAAGTAGTTGAGTGGATTTAAATGCTGTGAATGGTCTTTCACAGATGGGAAGATTTTAGTTAGTGAATTTTGTAATAGCTTTTGGAACTTATATTTTATCTCAGCAAGGCTCCTGAGACCCTCATTCCCCAGAATGAAGATCTCACTGTTCAGAGTTATATTTCCTGAGGCAGGTGTAGCGTGACATGAAATTTTGCAACTCACTCTACTCGACATAAAAGGGAAAACTCAGAAGAAAACCGATGTTGATCCAATTTGTCACTTTTCCATAAATCACAAGATCTTTCACCTCTTGACTAGTTTCCCATGGGGATGTTGTCAGAAACTTGCTGAAATCAATGTAGTCCACATTCACTGCACTGCTGGCATTAAACCTTTTTTGTCACTTGCCTTGATAAGTCTATTCTAGATAATGGGTAAGTTCATGTGGTAGATACAAAGGATAGTGGAAAGTGGTTTCTAGTTTGACATGAATTAACACTAAGCTTGCAGGGGCCTTGAGACTTGGATGGGACTCCTGAGTTGGCGCTAAATTAGAGTACAGGCTATAAGGGACAATAGGAATGGATGGAGAGGTATCATGAGTTAGCATTATTAGTCACGAAGCTGTAATATGACAATAGGAGACCATGGGATTGAGGATAGGAGTTATGAGTGAGCATGGAGGGTATGATGGACCAGTGGAGATGGGTGTCATGGAGTGGGTTGGTGCCAAGGGCATATGGAACTGTTGGGGTTGCTTGAGGGAATAGTTTGCATGGGTTTGCAACAATGGGCATGGAGAGTGGCTAAGGGGTCAGTTCTTAAGGAACTAAGGTTTAACAAATTAACTGAGGTGCAAGCCAGAGGAATCGAGGTGGGTCTCACAAACAAACTGCTTCGACACTTGACAGCCCCTGTGGCCAGCTCTGAAATGTCTTGGAGGCAATAGCTCGACATGGTCCTGCAACCATTCCCCTAGAGTGAAGATCCCATGGTTTAGAGTGCTTTCTCACAAGATGGGGCAACAAGCTGAGAAATTTTCGAACAGGACTATGTCAGTTTTGGTCCAATTTTCCTTGGATTCCAACTGCCTTTACTTATTGACCAGCATGCAATGTGGAACATTGTCAGAAATCTTGTTCAAATCCATGTAGACCACATGTACTGTACTACTGCCAGCAAACTTTTCTGTAATGTCCCTTAACAAATCCCAGTTTCTTGTGCATCATCCCTCCTAAATGAACGTTTATACCATCATTCAGAACTGACTCCTAGAAATTGCCATTAGCTGAATCTAAAACAGACAGGCTTATAATAGTTTGGATTATTTGGATTATCTCTGTATCCTTGTTTTAAACAAAGCTGCAACATTGGCAGTCTTCCAGTTTTGGCACCATTACTGCAGCCAAGGAAGAATAAAATGTGATGATCAGAGCCTCAGCAATATCCCCCTTGCCTTTTCTCAGGAACTGGGATGCATTTCATCTGGCTCTGCCCTTTATGAAATCTCAGGGCAGTTACCACATCTGTCAATTCATTTCTCAAGAAGTGGAGGGACATTGTGAAATAATTCAGAGGCCTGGACGAACCCAATGGATGGCGTGGGTTTAAATTCCAAAAGAGCAGCTCAAGGAATTTAAATTCAATAAATAAAACTCCTGTCACGGTAGCTGTGAAATTATTTACAATAGTAATAAATCTATCTGGTTCATTAAACTCCTTTTAAGGAACGAAATCTACCATTGTTACCTTGGCTGCACTGCATGTGAGTGCATGCTCAAAGTAATGTGATTGACTCTTAACTGCCTTCTGAAATGGACTCACAAACCACTCAGTTTGAGGACAATTACTGTTTGGCAACAATACTGGTTTAAACAATGCATTCCATGAAAAAAAACTATCCTGACAGTTTGATTTTGTTGTTGATGATATATTTACTTTTCTAACAATGTCATAATAGATTTTAGTTTCAGATTTTGATTTTATTGTCACATGTATTCAATAGCACAAATACAGGAGTTCAGCAAAAAAATTTTCAATGTGACCACACAACACCATCTTAGGTTAAAGTACCTCGGTACAAAAACGTAAGAACAAGGTAGAAAGAAATAAGGAATTAAGTTAAAAATTAAAAATTACGGTCACAGTAGTGACTAATAATAGTTGCTAACAAACAGAATGTTTCATGAAGGATCGAAAATGGAGAAGATAGGGAATTCCAGAATTTTGTACCTAGATAGCTTTACATTCCTTCAAGGCTCTGTGCTCCTGAAATTTTGCCCTCCTCAGCATTCCAAATTTCCATTGCCACAATTAATGATTGTATTTTCATCTGCCTGAGCCTTAAGTTCTGTACTTCGTTCCCTGCCTCCACTACTATTTTTTCAGGCATTTCTTAACTAACTTTCGGTTTTCTTTCTGAATATATCTTCAAGCATTTTAGTATGAAGTCTTGTTTGATCACGCTCCTGTGAAGAGCCGTGGGAGCATTTTGACTATGTTAAAGATGCTATATACATGGAAATTGTTATCGTTTCATGTTATTGGAATACTGGCCAAGACTGAGACCGTTATATGTTGGACTGTGCTCTGAGGTAACACTTTATGGGATTGACAATAATTTATTAAAATGAATGGAGGGCTGGTCAGCGGGGCAGAGACCAGTATTCCAGCTGATTGCTTTTCTTTCATGTCGACTTTTGACGACCTTGAGCAGGATCAACTTCCAGAAACAGAAATCAATGCTGGGAACGCTGTCGGCATGCTAATCGCCTGCATGGAACCTCAGAACAACAGTCTGCATGTGCAGCTCAGAGAGAGCATTGTCATAGACCAAGAGTAACACGTATCCCAGCTTGTAATGATATGAAGTTAATCAGGGATGTTAGCTATGAGGCAGACACAACAAAGCTATAAAAATTGTGAAGTGAGTGGGCAGTAAAGTGATTAATGTGTGATAACGTGGAGAAATATGATTTTGGTAATAATAATAGAAATGTAAAATAATTTTTAAAAATGTATGAAACCCGTAAATGCTAATGTTTAGGCCAGTTTAAGTATGCTTGTACAACAAATGCAGGAGGTTTTCAACACAGATGTAACTAGCAGGAAGACAAATAGCATGTTGACTTGTATTGGGACAGGACTGGCGTACAGAGCAAGGAATTCATGTTGCAGTTTACAATTGTTTTCAGTTTTACAGTGAAACCACTCCTGGAGTACTGTGCACAATTTTGATTTCCACATTTAAAGAAGGCAATGCTTGTGTTGGAGGCAATAGAGTGAAAGTTTTGCTTCCTCAGAGAGTGTTATCCTTTGATCAGACGCTAAGTAAAGTGTCTGTTTTCATTGCGGTTTAAAAGAATAAATGTGATCCCGTTCAAATGTAAAGATTCTGATGGGCATGACAGGGTAGATATTGAGGTTATTTTTTGTGCGGTAGAACATTCAATGAGTTGTTACATACTATTGAAGATTCCACCAAAGATGTGTCAAGAATCCATGCTTAACCTGACCACAAAAAATGATGCATTTCATATTTACAAGGCATGGGATCGCTTCAAATAGCATTATTCAAGTACATTCAAGCTTTAAAAGATTTAATTGTCTTCTATAGGTCTTCATAGGATTGAAAAGGTTGATCTGGAATCAACATGAATGTCGACAGAACTGACAGTGCATGCGGTCGTTATTGGTTTTTTTGGGGAAGCTCTGCGCTTAAACCATCTTTGGTCTTGCTCTGAAATTATTTAAATGGTACTTCAAAAATTATGAACTGAATTTCGATTGGGCTTTAGTTGGGCTGGTTGGTTGCAAGAGATCCCCTCCCCCCCATCCCCCCCACCCAATGGGAGATGGCTCACAATACAGACTTATGTAAAGCTCTTTGACAGCCATTATTTTATTGTTTGTACTGACCACCTTAGGTCCTTTGAATAGAATTAGAATAGATTCCCTACAGTGTGGAAACAGGCCATTTGGCACAACAAGTCCACACTGACCCTCCGAAGAGTTTCCCACCCAGACCCATTCCCCTACCCTAATACTCTACATTTACCCCTGACTAATGCATCTAACATACACATCTCTGAACACTATGGACAATTCACCTAACCTGTACATCTTTTGACTGTGGGAGGAAGCCGGAGCACCTGGAGGAAACTTACATAGACATGGGGAGAATGTGCAAACTCCACACAGACAGTGGAGGCTGGAATCGAAGCCAGGTCCCTGGCACAGTGACACAGCAGTGCTAACCACTGAGACATCGTGCTGCCTCTTTGCTCTGAGGAAGGTGTCCATAGAAGGTCTGCTTGAGGTTATATAGTTACCTGCGTAGGAGACATGACCTACCCATCTAACTTGAATTTTCTTGAAGGTCTCCATGTTCTTGGACCCTCCAAGAAGTCATAGAGTCATAGAGATGTACAGCATGGAAACAGACCCTTCGGTCCAACCCATCCATGCCAACCAGATATCCCAACCCAATCTTGTCCCACCTGCCAGCACCCAGCCCATATCCCTCCAAACCCTTCCTATTCATATACCCATCCAAATGCCTCTTAAATGTTGCAATTGTACCAGCCTCCACCACATTCTCTGGCAGCTCATTCCATACAGTACCACCCTCTGTGTGAAAAAGTTGCCCCTTAGGTCTCTTTTATATTTTTCCCCTCTCACCCTGAACCTATGCCCTCTAGTTCTGGGCTCCCCGACCTCAGGGAAAAGACTTTGTCTGTTGTAATCCTGTTGTAATCTTCACTGTCCACTACACCTCCAATTTTGGTGTCATCTGCAAACTTACTAACTGTACCTCTTATACTCGCATCCAAATCATTTATGTAAATGACAAAAAGTAGAGGACCCAGCACTGATCCTTGTGGAATTCCACTGGTGAAGGACTTTATTGCTTCCGCTACTGAATCTCAGCAGATGTAATATTTTTGGAAGTAATTGTTGATGCCATTAGTCTCTTTGACTGAAAGCTGTATATCTTGCAAACTAACTGATAAATTTCAACAACATTGGTGCATTGATTGGGTTGGCCCAGGGAGAATTGATTCATTTTTGATGAAGTTACAGATTTAGATTTGGATCTTGGAATTTTTAAGGATCTGTTAACAGTAAGAGGTTGGCGTGAGTGTACAGAATTGACATGGTTTAGAATGTTGTGCATTGTTATTTAAAAAGTTGATTATTTTAGCATTTCATACGTAGTATTAACTGCTATGGTGGAATTTATCAGAATTGTCAAGTTGAGCAGTTTGGTGGAAGTGAATTCACATGATCTTTCTGATTATACTCTGCCATCACTCCAAACTGTAAACTTGGACCAAAATCATAGAGACAGTAGCTGGAGAACTTTTGATTGCAGGTGCATATTTGACGTATGTATACTATTCCTTGTGTGAACTAGTTACTTACTCTACTTGTTCCCTCGGACACTTACTCTTCTGTGTCTGCACTCTTACCTGGTCATCTGTGATAAAGTAGGTGCCATCTTGCCCTGTTAGTTCCAATGCCCTGTTAGTTCTAATCTCTGGTTATAAGGATGGTCACGAATAAAAAAACCCTCCACTCATCTTAACTCATTCCTTCATATTATGTACTGTCTTCTCCTTCAAGGATAAGGATGAATGCTGTTAGCCACCACACAAAGACAAACTCTACGCTGATTCTAATGGTAGTCCAATGGTTTGTGATGAAGCCAGGTGAATGCTTCTCTCCCCGGTCACTCATGAAGGTGAGGGTAAGAGGGTCAGTAACACCAGGGAAGTGCTTCTCACCATGATGCAGCTATATCTCTGACAAAGCAGGCTGCTTCTTAATCTCTTCCCCAAATACGCTCTTCCATGTTCCAACAGACATGTCCCAAAGGCAAAAGTGGGGTGGAATACTCATCTTGGGAGAATAATGTCACTGATACGCTGCTGCACCGATCCCTGTTACTTTGGATATTTTTAAGGTTGTTGACTTCCTTTCAGACTTGCTTGATCCAGCAGACTGATCTCATCCTTATTTTCAGAGTAAAATGGACCTCCCATCTTGCCCTACAGCCTAGAGCCAAATCTGCTTGGAGACATCACCGATCCATGGGCTCATCTGGTGTCTTATTTCTGATTGTCTTTGCTGATTCACTTTCCTTTTGTACAAGTCCATGGAGTTCCTACGATGCTGAGTGCTGGTGACATTTTGATATGGTGAGAAAGTGAGGACTGCAGATGCTGGAGATCAGAGCTGAAAATGTGTTGCTGGAAAAGCACAGCAGGTCAGGCAGCATCCAAGGAGCAGGAGAATCGACGTTTCGGGCATAAGCCCTTCTTCAGGAATGAGGAAATGTCGATTCTCCTGCTCCTTGGATGCTGCCTGACCTGCTGCGCTTTTCCAGCAACACATTTTCAGCCCACATTTTGATACGGTGCCAGCATTTGGCACAGTGTCATCATATCCACTACCTCTCTGCTCACCCCAATTTCCTTAGTAGTTGGCTCTGATTCTTGTGACTCCTTAAATGTTTGGTGATCTCTGGTCAAATGACCTCAGCTTCCACTTCTGATTCTAACTGCTGAACTCATAGGCTTATGGACTCATGCATGTTTAAAGCACAGGAGGAAGCCATTTGGACCATCATAACCATACCTGGCAACAAAGATATGATGATGCTAATCACATTTTTTAGCTTTTACCCCATTGCTGTAGAGGTTATGGTATTGCAAGTGAATATCTAAGTACTGCTTAAATTTTATGAGAGTTTCTGACTAAATCAACCTTTCAGGCAATGAATTCCAGACTTCCACTACCATCTGAGTGGATAAAAAAATCTCTTGAACTTTCCTCTTGGCCTTCCACCTCTCACCTTTAATCGATGCTCCCTGGTTATTGACCCCTCTACTAATGAAAAAAGTGCCTTCCTATCCATCCTATGTAAGCCCCTTATAATCCTCTACAGTACACCTCTATCAGGTCCCCTCTCAACCTTTGCTGCTTCAAGGACAACAATCCCAGCCAATGTTTCCTCACAGCTCAGACCCTCCAGCCCAGGGAACATCCAGGTAAACCTCCTCTACACCCTCGTAAGTGCATTGATTTCCTTCCCATATTGTGATGACGAGAACTGCATAAAGTACTCCAGTTGCAACCTAACCAGCATTTTATACGATTCCAGCACCTGGTCAACAGAATTCAGTTTTGTTTCTAGAATTCTGCTGCTGGACACCTTATTTATATTTAATCTTGCCTGTGAATGTCTAAACCTACCTTGGCCTCTTACAATAATTCTGAATTTACATTGAATAATTATGGATCTCACACGATTCCCTCAGTCAAATATTCCTGGAGTTTTCTGAATTTAATGCATGTATGTTTCCTTTTTAGGTTCCCTTTGTATTCAGGATGGAACAGAATATAGTGATCAAAGTATTTGGAAAGCTGACCTCTGCACTCTGTGCATTTGTGAGAATGGAATCATCATTTGTGATAATATACAGTGTGATGAGGAATTGCCATGTGAAGATGCTGAAATTCCATTTGGAGAATGCTGTCCTATATGCCCAACCATTCCTCCAACGCAAAACCATGTAAGAATAAGATGTTTTAGTTGTCATTTCAACTTGTCCAGAATAAAATATTACTACAATTTACTATAGATTAGAATGAGTAAATGTTTTTGTGGGTGGCACAGTGGTTCAGTGGTTAGCACTGCTGCCTCACAGTGCCAAGCGATTCTACCCTTGGATGGCTGTGTGGAATTTGCACGTTCTCCCCGTGTGCCTACGTGGGTTTCCTCTGGGTGTTCCAGTTTCCTTCCACAGTCCAAAGGTGTGCAGGTTAGGTGGATTGACCATGCTAAATTGTCTGAAATGTCCAGAGATGGCCATGGTAAAATGTGGAGGTCTGGGTCTGGGTGGGATGGACTTTGGAGGGTCAGTGTAGACTCAATGGACTGAATAGCCTCTTTCTACACAGTAGAGATTCTATGGTACTGATATATTTTGTATTGTTTTACTGTTAAACACACATTCCTTATCACTAATGTAAAGTGCATGATTTATATTTTCATGTTAAGCTAATTTATATTTCAGTTTGGAATTTTAAATTTTGAACTAGTCGCATATGGGTTTTCTGTTTGTAGGAGTTTACTGATGTTAGAATTTCTGTAGCAATGGTGATTTATTTTAATGCGCAGTGTAAGAGAGAGTGTTGGAGGCTAGTGGGAATGTGTTTACACTGGGAGACTTTACAAGAAAACAAAGTAAACAGTGTAGTACATTAAGTTTTTGGATAGAATATTCTAGTTTTTTTTGTGGAAGCTTAGGTGATACACAGATCTACAAGTTTCTTAATTGAAACTAGATTGCAAAGCAGTTGCTCCTGAGAAAGTAAGAATGTAGTTTAATCCTGTTACTAGGTAACCTCAATGTAAGGAATTTAGTTCATAACTTACTGGCTAGAAGTGTTTGATTACAGTCCAGGAGGGGTGACTTAAAGGTGAGAAAGTTTAAACTTAATATTCCATGAACTCAGAAAGAGAAGATCAGATTTTTATGACAGGGGATTGACACCATGGCTAAGTCAAACCTTATGGGGGATAGAAAGGGCATTCTACCCAATGTATAAACACTGCAATAGGATATTGTTGGTATTACTGTTTGGTTTATTCTATTTTATCTTCAATTCTTCTGCATAATAAATTTCTGTTTCATTGTTAAACCCAAGTCTGCAGCATTGCATGTTTGTGCCTTAATGAATTACCACCTTCCCAAAACCAAAAGAAAAACAACAACATATCATCTATCAAGCCAGACTAGAATCTGACTTGTCCCGTTATAACAGCAACTGAGATCGCACCAGCCACCAAATAACTTCCTAAGCTTCCAAGAGGACAAGCAAGAAGTGTCTGCTTATTTCAAGATTCCCAGCGTATTCATTAGGGCCACACAATTGGTGGATGTGCTCATATCTGAAATCCTTTTCCTATTGCAAACTATGCATGTTGTGCCTATTTGAAGTTTCCCCTGGAAAATTAATTTGCCAGCAGTATCATTCGTTCGTAAGGAACAGACAAGTTGGTTTCGCTTGGTCTGTGTAAATTTACTGCGTCAATGTAACTCAAGAATCTGACCCAATATTCGGGATGCTTTTATTTCAGATGCCTGCACCAAAGACCTACATCCACTCTCCATTCACCCAACCTGATCTTTGAGAAACACGTACTGTTAAAAGGATGAATTTATTTACTGTAATATTTATATTTTAATTTGCACTGTTCTGATCCCAGATGAGATTGCCAAATCTATATTAGAATGTGTCGTGGAACAATAATATTTTTGTTTAGAGTAGACAAGTGTTTAGTGTCACATACTTAGTAAACGAAAAAGGTCACAAGATTCCACAATACTGAATAAATGAAATAACTCCATGCAGTTAGAAAAGTAAGTAAATCTGCTATATGTATAGCAATTTCCTAATTTCCAGAATCAAAGTGTGGTAAATATGGATTTACAGACAAACTGTAATTGAGCTGACTACAGAGCATATCAAATGGCAGATACAGTCAAGAAAAATGCTATGGTTTTCTCAGCAAACCATTACTAGAGTTTTTTTTCTTTCTCTGTCTTCTGCTGTGAATACAGGTATAATAATTCAAAATCTTTGCCTTTGCTTATTTCCTATGATCAAATCCCCAGTCATATTCTGTAATGGACCAATTTCCACTGCTTCTATTCTTATTTGTTTATTTCTTGCGAGTTTGCTATCACTTTCTCATTTCTTCCTTTTCATTTATTTTTGTCATCCGCTTCTGGTTTCTAAAACTTTGCCAACCTTCCAGCACCCTGCTAATCTTTGAAATGTTTTTCTTTTTGTTTATTCTATCCTTAACTTCCTGAGTTGGAATACCAATGGTGCATCTTTCTCATCGTCTTTCACAGTAGAATACTTTTTTTGTTCAGTTATCAAATATCTTCTCAAACATCTGGTACTCTTGTCAATGGTCTTATCTTTTCACCTATTACCTAAGTGCACTTCAGCCAACTCACTCTTCATACCCTTGTAATTATTTTTATTGAAATTCAAGGCTTGAGTTTCAAACCCAAATTTTTCCCCTCTAACTGAATGTGCAATGTTTTTCTGTTATGATCAGTGTTATTCTGAGGTCCTCTGCAATGAGGTTATTGATTGTTCCTATCTCACTAAATATTACTAGATGTTAAGCAGTCTGTTTGCAGATTGCTTCTAGATTAGATTAGACTCCCTACAGTGTGGAAACAGGCCCTCCGGCCCAACAAGTCCACACTGACCCTCCGAAGGGCAACCCACCCAGATCCGTTCCCCTACATTTACCCCTGACTAATGCACCTAACACTACGTGCAATTTAGCTTGGCCAATTCACCTAACCTGCACATCTTTGAACTGTGGGAGGAAACCTGAGCACCCCGAGGAAACCCACGCAGACATGGGGAGAATGTGCAAACCCCACACAGACAGTTGCCCAAGGTGGGAATTGAGCCAGGTCCCTGGCGTTGTGAAGCAGCAGTGCTAACCACTGAGCCACCGTGCCACCCCTTGGATTATTCCAAGGAACTTGCCCAAAATTCTTTTTAAGTTCATCCTCTCTGCCACTATTGCCCATTTGATTCATCCAATTTCCATCAATATTAATTTTTGCCATGATTACTGCAGT
The DNA here is from genome assembly GCF_004010195.1 of Chiloscyllium plagiosum. NCBI lineage: Eukaryota > Metazoa > Chordata > Chondrichthyes > Orectolobiformes > Hemiscylliidae > Chiloscyllium > Chiloscyllium plagiosum. The sequence goes on from NC_057723.1 coordinate 82,009,706, forward strand.
ATCTGTCTTATAAACCCTCAATTTTGTTGATTGTAAAATGTTTGCTCTCATTACAGAATGATCTTCAACCTACCAGGAAACCAGTAAGTATTAATTTCTTGTTAGTTTTCTGTCACATTCTCATTTCTTCCTCTTCATTTTTATTCATCATCCTTTTCTGGTTTCTAAAACTTTCCAGATTTTCCAGCCTACTGCTAATCTTTGGAATATCCTTTTCTTTCTTTGGTTTTTTTAACATGTTGATTGTAAAATGTATCCTTCTCTCATTACAAATGTCCATGTGCTGAATGGGGACCCAGTAAGCATTATTTTTTGTTGCTTCTAAATAACTGAACAGCCTTTGATTTACATTAGATTTTGATTCTTGATAATTTATACAGATGGACATATAAAGAATCAGATATTGCCATTCCCTTAATGTCTACTTCTCATTGCTTAACAGCAAGTCTAAAAGTTTATTTTCATGTATGTGACTTTGTCGAAATAAATTGTTGCAGACTGAATGTGTGTACCCCTTCACTACCTACGATCAGTATGTTTTGTGAGGAAATAGGCATATTTGTTTTTTTCAACTATTGCAGTGAGTATTCCCATTTAATAATTTAGCAACAAGCTTTTGGGTTACAGGGAGTGGACAGGAAACTGGAATTGAGGCCATGATCATATTTAATGATAGAGCAGGCTCAAGGGGCTGAAATGTCAATTCCTGACCCTAGTTCTTTTGTTCTTATGATGTTAGAACTTAAAAGTAGTTTATTTGTTCTCACACAGTTGGTGAGATGGTGGCATAATGGTGTCACTGCACTAGCCACCTAGAGGCTCTGGCAAATGCCCTGAGACAAGGATAACGAAATAACTGCACAGAGGCCAGATCCCGTCATCAAGTCACCCTTTATTTACAAGTGGACAGTACACTGGCTGTGGCCAGCCAGCTCAGAGTCAATCCTCAAGTAGAACACAGACATAGAACATTACATCACAGTATAGGCCCTTCAGCCTTGATGTTGCACTGACCTGTGAAATCAATCTGAAGCCCATCTAATCTACACTATTCCATTCTCCTCCATATGCCTATCCAATGACCATTTAAATGCCCTTAAAGCTGGCGAGTCTACTACTGTTGTAGGCAGTGTGTTCCATATCTCTACTACACTCTGAGTAAAGAAACTAACTCTGACATCTGTCCTATATCTATCACCCCTCAATTTAAAGCTATGTCCCCTCATGCTAGCCATCACCATCTGAGGCAAAAGGCTCTCACTGTCCAACGTATCTAACCCTCTGATTATTTTATATGTTGCAATTAAGTCACCTTTCAACCTTCTTCTCTCCAATGAAAACAGCCTCAAGTCCCTCAGGTTTTCCTTGTAAGACTTTCTCTCCATACCAGGCAACATCCTAGTAAATCTCCTCTGAACCCTTTCCAAAGCTTCTACATCCTTCCTATAATGTGGTGACCAGAAATGTACACAATACCCCAAGTGCGGCTGCACCAGAGTTTTGTACAGCTCTAGCATGACCTCATGGTTCCAAAATTCAATCCCTCTACCAATAAAAGATAACACACCGTATGCCTTCTTAATAACCCTATCTACCTGGGTTGCAACTTTCAAGGATCTATATACCTGGACACCAAGATCTCTCTGCTCATTTACACTACCAAGAATCTTACCATTCGCCCAGTACTCTGCATTCCTGTTACACCTTCCAAAGTGAATCACCTCACACTTTTCCACATTAAACTCCATTTGCCACCTCTCAATCCAGCTCTGCAGCTTATCTATGTCCCTGTGAAACCTTTAACATCCTTCATCACTATCTACAATTCTACCGACCTTAGTGCCATCTGCAAGTTTACTTACCCATCCTTCTATGCCCTCTTTCAGATCATTTCTAAAAATGACAATCAACAGTGGATACAAAACAGATCCTTGTGGTACCCCACTAGTAACTGAACTCCAGGATGAATATTTCTCATCAACGACCACCCTCTGCTTTTTTTCAGCTAGCCAATTTCTGATCCAAACCGCTAAATCACCCTCAATCCCATGCCTCTGTATTTTGTGCAATAGCCTACTGTGGACAACCTTACTATATACCTTGCAGAAATCCAATTATACCACATCGACCACTTTACCCTTATCCACTTTCTCAAAGAACTCAATATGGTTTCAGAGGCACGACCTACCCTTCACAAAACCATTATCCCGAATCAACTTATTCCTTTCTAGATGATTATAAATCCTATCTGTTATAACCCTTTCCAACACTTTACCCACTACTGATGTAAGGCTCACAGGTCTATAATTTCCAGGATTGTCTCTACTCCCCTTCTTGAACAAGAGAACAACATTTGCTAACCTCCAGTTTTCTGGCTCTATACCTGTAGACAATGATGACATAAAGATCAAAGCCAAAGGTTTGGCAATCTCCTCCCTGACTTCCCAGAGAATCACAGGATAAGTCCCATCCAACTCAGGGGACTTACCTATTTTTACATTACTGAGGAGGTTCTAATCTCCTGGCTGTATTGGTCAGCAAAGGCTTATCTGATTGGCCCCGGTTAACAATCCCAATCAGGAACCTGGTGGTCAATGAGGTCAACCTGGTCCCAATCACTACAGATTCAAATCTACTATGGCAGCTGGGAAAATTTTAATTCAAAATTTTAAAATCTAGGATACAAAGAAAATCTCAGTAATGGTAATCATGCCAACTATCTTTGATATCGTAGGTCGTCATAAAAACCTAACTAGTTCACTCATCTCTTTTTGAGAAGGCATCTTGCTGTCCTACATGATTCCAGATTTACAGAAACACTTTTAACTACCGTCTGAAATGACCAAATAAGCCATTTTACTTTAAAGGAAATTAAGGAGGTGCTCATATCCCAACTTTTGGAGAAACAAAATCACCTCAAATTTGTGCAGATACAAATACTTTTGCAGCTTACATTTAACTCAGACTCTGATTCATAATCTGTGTCTTCCAAGTGATTTCCAAGCCTATGATTCCTTGAATGGGTTCAGTCCTTTAAAGTTAAAGTACGATTCTTGTGAAGTGAAGGGTTGTAAGGTTTCTTGCTGTCAAACAGCTAAGATGTTGATTTGTATGTGAACCTTAAACTGGTTATGAACTTTGGCTGCCTGATACCTCATAGCTTGTACCCATGTCTGGTTCACAAACTGGTTAATCTGAAAAAATGGCTGTCTCCAAGCTGCTTTTCACAAGTTCAAAGTCTAACTTTCTAGATAGGTTAGTGTATACCATATTGATTCCACATCAAATAGGAATGGGTGAGTTCAGAACCAAAAGCCATAGGTTTAGGGTGAGACGGGAAAAATTTAAAAGGGATCTAAGGGGCAATGTTTTCATGTAGAGGGTGGTGCGTGTGTAGAATGAGCTGCCGAGAAAGTGGTGGAGTCTGGGACAACAACAACATTTAAAAGGCATCTGGATGGGTACATGAATAGAAGGGTTTAGAGGGATATGAGCCAAGTGGTAGCAAATGAAACTAGATTAAGTTAGGATATCAAATGTTGTTGGTTAACATCTCTGAGATCAAATGTAGTTTGGATGGGAAAATAATAACAATAAAAAGGGAAGTTTTGTTTTATTATTCATCATGGGATGTGGATTGGTTCAGTACATATTGCCCATCCATAGATGCCCTTGAGAAGGGGGTGGTGATTTGCCTTCTTGAATGGCTGCAGTTGATTTAATATAGATACACCTACAATGCTCTAACGGATGAAGTTCCATGATTTTCACCCAGCGACGTATATGGAACAGTGATCCATGTCCAAGTTATGATGTTGAGTGTCTTAGAGGGGCTCTTGCAGGTGGCAAATTTACCTGCTGTCCTTGTCCTTCTAGATGGTTGCGGCCATGATTTGGAAGGCGCTGTCTAATAATCCTCTGTAATGTATCTTGTAGTAGTATGTGCTGCTGCTATTGTACATCGGTGGGAGAGTGAGTGGATATTTGGGATGTGGTCCCAATTAAGTAGGCTATTTTGTCTTGGATGGTGTTATGTTTCTTGAGTGTTGTTGGAGCTGCAATCATTCATGCAAGTTGGGAGTATTCCATCAAACTCCTAATTTGTGCCTTGGAGAGGTTTTGGGGAATCAGGAAGTGAGTTGCTCACCTCAGGAACCCTAGATTCTGACCTGTTCTTGTGGCCGAAGTATTTGCATGGCTTGTCCAGTTCAGGTCAATTTAACTCCCAGAATGTTGATAGTTTCGGATTCAGTAACACCATTGAATGTCAAGGTAAGAAGGTAAGATTCTCACTTGTTGGAGATAGCCATTGCCTGCCAATTATATAGCATGGATGTTACTTATCAGTCAAGAGTACATATTGTGAAGTCTTGCTGCTTTTAGCCATAGACTGCTTTAGTATCTAAGGAGTCGTGAATGTTGCTAAATATTGTGTAACCTACAAGGAATATCCCCACTTCTGACCTTATGATCAAGAGGAGGTCATTATTAAAGTAGGTGAAAATGGTTGGACCGAGGACACTACCCCAGGAGCTCCTCTTGGAGCTGAAATGACTGACCTCAAATAACCATAACTATCTTCCTTTGTGCTAGATATAAATCCAATCTGCAGAGATTCACCCTGATTTCCATTGACTCCAGTTTTACTCAAGCTTCTTTAGGCCACACTCATTCAAATGCAGCCTTTGATGGCAAGGGAAATCACTCTCACGTCCTCTCAAAAAGAATTCATGTCTTTTGACCACATTTCAACCATGGTTGTACTGAGCTTAGGAGCTGAGTGGTCTTGTCATAATCCATATTGATTATCAGTGAGCAGGTTATTGCTAAGCCAATCCTGCTTATTAGCATTGTTGATGACACCTTCCATCACTTTACTGATGATAGAGTGTAGACTGATAGGGCAGTACTTGGTTGGATTGAAGTTGTTATGCTTTTTGTATACAGGATATAACTGGCAATTTTCCAAATTGTTGGGCTGATGCCAGTGTTGTAGCTGAACTGGAATAACTTAGCTAAAGGTGTAGGAAGTTCTGGATCCCATCTCCTCAGTGCAATTGCCAGAATATTGTTAGGGCCTATAGCTTTTGCCATTACCAATGCCTTCAGCCACTTCTTAATATCATGTGAAGTGCATTTAGATGGTTGAAGACTATCCGTGATGTTGAGAACCTTCGATGGAGGCAGGAATAGATCAGGCAAGAAATGCCAGACGATTGTTGCAAATACTTCAGCATTATCATGTGCACCGATAGGCTGATCTCATTGAGGATGGGGGATATTTGCAGAGCTTTTTATAATTTGCGAAGAAAAATACACGCATCTGAGCATTATAGATTGAATTCCATTTATCTGTCTTTGACAATAAATGTTTTTATCTTGTTTGTGTGGTAGAATCCACCTAAAAGAAATGGCAATGCTGGACCTCCTGGACCTCCTGGACCACCAGGACCTCCTGGACCACCTGGACTTCCTGGCAATGGGGTTAGTTAACCATCCTTTAGCATGCAGTTCAAGCCTGGGAGTAGGTTATGTTAATAAAAGTTATGAATATCATTGACCTAATAATGTACGATAAACTTCATCTTCTATTTAAGTTCTGACTAACTACACTTATAGACATGTTGCAGTACTAGTCTACTAAAAGCAATATATTCTGTGCTGTCACCTGTGCAAACATCTTTCACAATGGAAAATGAATGGGTTCATAACCTATATCATGTATAGACAACAACTATGTGTAGCTTTGGAATTCATTGGAACTATTCTGAGGTTATCACAGAATCATAGAATCCTTACAGTGTGGAAACAGACCATTCAGCCCAACAAGTCCACACTAATCCTCCCACCAAGACCCATTCCTCTACATTTATCCCTGACTAATGCACCTAACCTACATATCCCTGAACTCTGTGGGCAATTTAGCATGGCCAATTTACCTAACCTGGAAACTGGGGCACCCGGAGGAAACTGACACAGACATAGGATGCATTAGTGTTTCAGAAAGGAAGATAAATGAGTAAATCCCTTCCCACAAAAAGAGCAGGTATACTGCCTCTCCCCTGTATGACTGCACCAATTAGCTTCTACCTGGAATGGTTATTTGAATCCTTTCCCAATGTCTGCACATTTCCATGGTTTCTCTGTGATGCATTTGCCCTCATGTCACTCCATATTGGATGATCAGCTGACTCCTCACCCTTACACAGGACAGGGATATAGCTCCCCTCCCCTCCCCCGCACACAGTGAATGGTGTGATGTTATTCAGGCTGTGGAACTGGTTCAAGAACTATCCACAATCAGTTCACTGGAACAGTTACTTGGGTGGAATATGGACATTGATGTAAAACCTAATCATAATTTCAGTATTTTTAATTGTTTGCTTTCATCTTTGGGGAATGGATGATTACACAAGAGCAGATTATGTCAGACAGCTTTTAAGTAATGCTTCTTAAAATTAGCACTGCTGATCAGCTGCAGACAGGGAAGTTGCCTAAATTGAAATGGCTAAGTGATGTACAAAAGAGAACATTTTGATTCCACAATGCTACTTAACTGTCCTGATCCAAGTAATGTAGAAGTGTACAGAGATTCTCTTCCTTCATGGAGCAGAAGCACCTCCGGATGATCATACCAAAAGATGTTCAGTGATCTTACCAGAAATGTCAAGGACTTCTTAAATAAAACTGTGCTCTTATTTTCTGCTCACAGTTGTATCACCTCCAGTCTGAGGACTGACAATACCTCTTTCCACTTCCCTCTGAGCACCAATAATCATTGCATCATACCACTACATCTCATTTCCTAACTTTGCACACTCAGCTGTCTCTATTCTGGCCATTACTGCAATCTCTGCTTTATCTGGCACATTGTATTTGAGCTATTCAATGCACCATACAAGGAACTTGCACATATTTCCTGCTTGTTGGATACGTTGATAGAAAATGTTTGGTAGAAACCATGACTGGAGGAGGCTGCTTCCACCTGAACATTCTGTCCAGTTAAAAATTGAGCTGGTTGTCACAGCCAAAGGCAAAACTCATGACTGTGGGGGCAATCTCACCAGTGTTGGAGGAGACATTCTGCAGAGTTCCTCACACTCTTGTTTTCTGTGCCCACATTCTTTTATCTTAGATCCAACATTCTCTCTTCTCACCTGCCATGAAAAATTAAATATTTATCCCTCTCTTACATTTTTAGCATCAGAAACATGTAGACTGCCTTCTGCCACATCAGGAAGAAGAAGCTAGCCTTTCTTAATGAATATCATTGCTCAATCTGACCCAATCAAGCACCAACTCAGTGACTGCAACCATGTGCATTATGTAGGGTAGCTAGATCCAAAATAACATGATGAATGATTGGATGTAATTGATAGAAGCTGGTGTAGATGGGCCAAATGCCAGAGGTAACTGGTCACCAAGTGGTGAGGTTACATAAAAGTCTGCCACAGAGGACTCAAATGCAAACGTTGAAGCCCGAGGCTGATGGACAGGTTGCAGGAAATGCCAATGAACATGGGCAAAGTGATTCATGGCTTAAAGAAGTCTAGTTCAAACATATGTCATGCAATAGCAAAATCCAAGATGGAGAAGGTAATTAGCTCCATAAACATAAATTAGATGCCCAAGACCATGGAGACTCTTCTTGAAACTGTGGCAGATTTCACAGCTGCAGGAAGTCTCAGATAGCTGTCAGAGTCAAAAAGTGTGGCACTGGAAAAGCACAGCAGGTTAGGCAGCATCTGAGGAGCAGGAGAGTCGACGTTTCAGGCATAAAGGCTTATGCCTGGCCTACTGTCCTTTTCCAGCACCACACTTTTTGACTCTGACTCAACAGTATCTGCAGTCCTCACTTTCTCTCAGATAGCTATCATCTTGCTTCTTGGAGTCAGTGTTGCCAGGGAATTCCCAAGTATGGTGCCAAGCGCTATCTCCTCTCTGGGGCCATCAGTCCTGCAAGGGAGAGAAAATGAATGAGTTGCAATACATTTGGATGATATCCCTGTTGTTTTGAGAAAAGTCTTTGTATGTAGAAAATAGGAGTAGGAATAGGCTATTCAGCCCATCAGTCCTGCTCTACCATTAAGCATGATGTTGGCTGATCATCTATCTCAACAATGCCATATTCCCACTCTCTCCAAGCCCCTCAACTGCTGCAGCCGTTAGACATATATAATATATATCTATTTTTTTCTCTGTGGTCGGAACAGGTTCAACACCTATGAGTGAAGAAATTTTCCTCATCTTATTTTGAAGTTGCTTACTGCATATCCTGAGACTCTGACCCTTTGTTCTCAACCCATCAGTCAGGAAAAAACATCATTCCTGCATCTAATCTAACCAGACCTGTCAAAATTGTATCTGTTTCAGTGAGAGTCCTCTCATTCTTCTAAACCCCAGGGCATACAGGCCCATTAGGTCATGCACTAGCTAGCTTACCATAGTTATGTCTCCTCCACCACTGTGCTTACCTTAGTTTGTGGGGACCATTGAACACATTCCTTGAAACATGTCAGAAGCGCTGGGTTGAAATTTTAGCATTGCAACAGGGCCAACTCCTGTTGAAGATAAAAACAAGGATAAATTAATATTGCAGTCTGCAACTGCGAAGTCTTAAGTAACTCTGAATGAATGACTGTGAGCTTTCCACTTCCTGCTGCTATGGATGTGAAAAGAGATATGCAACAGAATTGAACTTTTTTCATTGTCACTAACAAAATAGCTGCAGAATTGAAATGAAACCAAATCAATATAAAGTTTGAACCCTGCCATCAAAATCACAAGATGTATTGCAACCTAACTCTCACAGAGATGCTGAAAAGCCAGGCTTTTTTTAAAATTCACTCATGGGACATGAGCATTGCTGGCTGGCTAGAACTTATTGCCAATCTCTAGTGTCCTTAAATACGTGGTAGGGGTGAGGTGATTTCTTCAACCACTGCAGCCCATATGCAGTAGGTAACCCACAATGACTTTAGGGAGGGAATTCCAGGATTTTGAACCCAACAACAGTGAAGGAACAGTGACATATTTCCAAATACATACTTCCACTACAGAGAATTTAAGGACTTTGAAGACATGCTTTGAACCCCACATTAATGTCATTATGAGCAAAGTGTACAACATCAGAACTTGTGACATTTGACCAGTACATGACTGTACATCCAGCAAATATCTGTGGTTTTGGGCAAATGGTGAATGATTAGATTAGATTACATTACAGTGTAGAAACAGGCCCTTCGGCCCAACAAGTCCACACCGACCCGCCGAAGCGAAATGTGACATTTGACCAGTACATGACTGTACATCCAGCAAATATCTGTGGTTTGGGGCAAATGGTGAATGATCTCATCGGAGATGGCATTTTCTTAGGCACAAAGAATCTCGTCATGAGAACACATCTCCTGAGAGAAGTGAAATTTACTTTCACGGCAGTTATTAACAGAAGTTGTGAAGTCAATCATTAGTTGTGGACTATTAACAGTGGAGGCTTTGCATTATGCTGAGGACTTCATGCTAAATGAGAACAATACATTGGAATAAAGGAATAAGTATTTGCAAAGGAATAAGCGGAAAGTTTAAGGAGCAGGATGCAAAGAGATATCACACAGAAGAAAAAATGCATGTTAGGGATGGAACAAGTGCTGTAACATTTGCATGCAAATGTATAGCTAGAAAGAAACAAAGCAAGTTATTGAAATAGCTGCTGGAGAGCTGTTAACTATTGATTCTCATGAATCACTATACATAGTGGTGGGCGGCACGGTGGCACAGTGGTTAGCACTGCTGCCTCACAGCGCCTGAGACCCGGGTTCAATTCCCGCCTCAGGCGACTGACTGTGTGGAGTTTGCACGT
>NC_057723.1:82019636-82032912 GCF_004010195.1 Chiloscyllium plagiosum
GTGGACTTGTTGGGCCGAAGGGCCTGTTTCCACACTGTAATGTAATCTAATCTAATCTAATAAACCATAGGCATGCATCCTCAAGTCTAATGCTCATAAATGTGACCATTAGAACATTGACTGCAGAATATAAAGACCGTATCTTTTTATTACTCTGTGTTTTTGATTGTGAACTGAAATGGGAAAAGTTTGGTTGAAAAACCAAGTATTGTTGAAAGATTGCTATGCTTTTTAAAAGCAAGCTACCTAACTTTCATTGATTATAGTTGCTTGTTCAAACAGTAGTGGAAGTCAAGTTTGCAGATGAACTGGAACCAAACAGTTTGGACAAATGGAGCTTTTGTTTTGCAACAAGGAGCTGATTGTTCTGTGCAATAGGGACCAGGCATTGATGATAAACATTTTTGCCTGATAAGAACTATGTGATTGCTGCCAGGTAGCTGAACAGCTTGAGGCTGTGAATGTTTGGGTCAAGCAATTGGACCGTTGTAAAGTCAGGGATTGTCTCTTTTCTCTGCAGCAAAAAAAAACACGTTAAGTCTGAAGATAACCAGCTCATTTGCCTTTTCCAGTTGCAGCCAGACTTTTAATTGATAAGTCAAAGACCATTATAAGCGGGAACCACACTCCTTATGCTTCCTGCAAAAAAGTGAAAGTACCTAGAGAAGGAAGATCAAGAGTACGATCTGCTCAACACAAAGATCATCTCTGGAAACGTTGTTTCCCAGGGCCACTGAACTGCCTTCCATCCTTTCCCTCCGTTCAACAGTCTTTGATGAGTATTCTGCTAAAATCGCTTGCCGTGAGACTTCAGCAGTCTGTTCCCGACACCGCCAAAGATACTTCAAGGCCACCCTCGTTGCTCACTCCTCTTGTGTTGGGCCATGATGCCATCACTGCCATTGCTGAAGTTACTGCCTCGCTGATGCCCTCCTGCTGGCCAGGCAGGACCCACTCACATGCCAAGACACTGCCAATGCGGGGTTGAGAGACTGCCACAGACTGGGCACGGCTGAGAGGACGCCTCATTCGGTCTGCGCTCACACTGGGAGTGGAGGAAAGAAGAAAGGAAACACCAAGAGAGAGAAAACAAGAGACAAAAAAGAGAAAGAAATGAGAAAGAAACAGGTGGAGTGGATGAGCTGCGGCTGAAGCGGCATATTCTACTCCATCTTAGATTATCCATTTCCTTTTGCAATAAAAGGTAACATTCCATTAGCTTTACCAATGACTTGCCTAAAACTGCATACTAACCTCATTAGAACACACAGATCCCTTTGCATTTCACTACATTACAATCTGTCATAAATTATATTTTAAAAAGCCTTTGTTTGTAAAATGGTCAGTTCCACATTTCTCACTTCATACTCCATTTGCCAGAACCTTTTCCACTCACTTAGTTTATACATACGTATATCTTTGTAACCTCCTTATATCTTCTTCACAACTTACTTTCCTACCTATCTTTGTGTCATCAGCAAATTTAGCAACCACATCTTTCATCATTTCATCCATGTCATTTATATAACTTGGAACAAGCGAAGGCTCTGGCACAGGTCCCTGTGACACATCATTCATTAGATGTTGCCAAACAGAAAATGACTCATTTCTGCCTACTCTCTGTTTCCAGTTAGCTAGGCAATATGATGGAACAATACTCATCCCAGCAGGACAAATGAAGCTGAGAGCCCAAGGGAAAGGAAAGGGCAGAGATCCAGAGAGCAGTTGCTAATCAAAATCCATTCATCTCAGCTGAAATGAGTCGAAAATTTGGACCAGTATCCCTAGGCATAGCAGAAGAAATTTACAATGTTTCACATGCCACTAAGTCATTGACTGCTGGACAGATCCGAGAAGATGACGAGTGTTCTTTGCCTTCCAGATGAACAACATCTCAAAGCAGGTGAAAGTGTGAGCCCAACTCAGCCTCTACTGAGCAGAGTTGCAGCCACCCTCCAGTACAGTCGAAAAGACTAGATAGAGCAAACTGCATCCCTACTGCCACAATTGAAAGAAGAATAAAAAGACAAAGGACTCATTCTTTTAGGAGTTGGATGCTCAAGATAAACAAATGAAAGCAAAAGAAGCAGACATGACAGAAAAGCAGAAGAAAAACTATGATAAAAAACAATGGAACAAGAGAAGAAAACGATGTCCGAAGTCACATTAGAGAGTGCATTTGCTGACAGTGAAATGCCTTAACTTGAACTCTCGCAAGATAAGAGCTGTAGCAGAGATGTGGGGACCAACAAATATGAAAGTAGGCCAATAATTTGTTGGATTCCTGAACTATCGAGAAAAATTCTTACCTAATTTGTGTTACAGATCAGACCAGACGCCCTCAAAACATTTCAAGAAAGTAACACAGACCCTAACTTTGATAGTTGTTTTAAGCAGGTATAATATGGATATTCCTGAAAGGGTGGAGTTGGTCAAGTCACTTAGTTTTAAACAAAACAGAATTTCTTTACAAGATTACCGAATAAAACACAACCAAAAGAGAACAGAATACTGAATAACTTAACTCATCCAAAATCCCAACAGATCATCGCAATTTAATGATGCTGTTCCTCATACTTTAATAATTTTGATGTTAAGTTTGACCCTTGATCTAAGTGTATCTCTGTGGGCACTTGGTATCTAGTGAAAAATTTGAGTAACTCCTCTATAATCCTTTTAGCTATGACATTGCACAATGAGACGATCTCTGGAAATCTAATGGACACATCCATTATTGCTAGCAAGTACTGATTCCTACTTTTTGGTTTGGGCAGGAGTCCTACATAATCAATTAAAATTCTTTAGAAGGTTCCTCAAATGCAGGAATAGGTATTGAAGGTGCAGATTTTATTACTACCTGTGGTTTTTCAATTACCTAACGTGTATGACATGTCTGGCAAAATTCAGTTGCATTCTTGTGCAGTCCAGGCCAGTAAAAATGTTTTTGTATTTTAGCTTGAGTTTTTCTCACTCCAAAATGACCCCCTAGATGTAGCTTATGTGCCACTTGTAACACCTCCTTTCTATAACCCACTGGCAATGCGACTTGATGAACTTCTGCCTGACTATGTAATGGTCTCCATTTCCTCATTAAGATGTCATTTTTAAGATAAAAACATTCAAAGATTCATTTGCATTCTTTTTCTTTGTATGCCTTTTGATGCAATTGCTTTAAATTTTCATCTTTCTGCTGTAACTCAGTTAATTTATCTGAGCTAAACACATCTACTGTGTCATCTGTCTGCTCTGGGTTTGTGTTAACCAATTGATCAAATGGGGTCTCTGCTAGTTCCACTGCACCTTTCTTACCTGTACTCCTTGATCTTTCCTGTTTCAACCGGTGACTTTGTGACCTTGTTACCACACAGTCAGGAAAAATCCCAGGATGAGTGTCCTGCAATAGTTCAGTTGCCTGAGTTTCCACTGGCTTTTCAACCACTCCTATTGGTGAATCAGCTATATCATTAGCAAGGACAAATTGTATTCCTGGAACTGAGAGTTTGTCCAGTACTCCTACCACGACTTCTCCACTCTTCACTGGACACTCTAACCTCTAACTACATAATTGAGTGTTTCTTGTCTCACCTTAAATTCCTGTTACTAATAACTTTTCTGGCAATAGTCCTTCAGAGGTACATATCCCCCCTCTTTCAACACCACAGGTTGAGAGGATCCTTTGTCTCTTAATATTGTAACCTCTCATTCTCTCTTTGTCTGCATGGGTTTCCTCTGGGTGCTCTGGTTTCCTCCCACAATCCAAAAGATATGCAGGTCAGGTGAATTGGCCATGTAAAATTGCCCGTACTGTTAGGTACATTAATCGGGGTAAATGTAGAGGAATGGGTCTGGGTGGGTTACTCTTCGGACAGTCGGTGTGGACTTGTTCAGCCGAAGGGCCTGTTTCCATACTGTAGGGAATCTAATCTTAGCCTTATGATTTTCACTGAGAATAACCTTTCCACGTGAGGATTTCTCTTTTCCCCAATTTCTATCCATCACAGATAGAAATTGATTGTGGAAGTCAAACTTTGATTTATGGACCAACACATAATCATCAGCCATTTCAGCTGCTAATCTTGCCGATTTAACTCTCTGCTCCTCCACATGAATTCTCACTACTTCAGAAAGTGAATTTTTGTACTCCTTTAAAATAATTGTCTCTCTAAGAGTGTCATAGCTTTGCTCTATTTTTAATGCCCTTATCCACCTATCAAAATTACTTTGTTTGATCATTTCAAACTCAATGTAGGTTTGTTGCTGGAAAAGCGCAGCAGGTCAGGCAGCATCCAAGGAGCAGGAGAATCGATGTTTCGGGCATGAGTCCTTTTTCAAGGGCTCATGCCCGAAATGTCAATTCTCCTGCTCCTTGGATGCTGCCTGACCTGCTGCACTTTTCCAGCAACACATTTTCAGCTCTGATCTCCAGCATCTGCAGTCCTCACTTTCTCCTCAATGTAGGTTTGACCAGGGTCACTTCTCAGATTCATGTAGGTTTCTGGCACAAGCTCATTTGCACTTAAGATGGCTTTCTTCACCTCCTGAAACGCCCCAAATAGCTCCTCTGATAGTGATGTGAATACCTCACTTACTCTACCGACAAGTTTTGTTTGGATCAACAAAACCCACATTGTCACTGGCCACCGCATTTGTTTAGCCACCTTTTCAAATGAGGTGAAAAAGGCTTCCACATCCTTCTCATTAAATTTAGGCAATGCTTGAATATACTTAAACAGTATCCCATCAGGCCTTTGGCCACGATGGGGTTGCTCGTCCTCACTCTTTTCCTCACTAAGCTTACCTCAGCCTCAACCGGGGATGGCATGGGGTGGCTCAGTGGTTAGCACTGCTGCCCCACTGCGCCAAAGACCTGGATTTGAATCCAGCCTTGGGCGACTGTCTGTGTGAAGTTTGCACATTTTCCCTGTGTCCTCTTGGGTTTCCTCCAGGTGCTCGGGTTTCCTCCCAAAGTCGAAGGATGTGCAGGCCAGGTGAATTGGCCATGCTAAATTAGGTGCATTAGTCAGGAGTAAATATAGGGTACGGGACTGGGTTATTCTTCAGAGGATCAGTGTGGACTTGTTGGGCTGAAGGGCCAGTTTCAATGCTGTAGGGAATCTAACTTTCATCTCCATCCTTGTAAGTTGACTTTCTTGTGTAAGTGCCAATTTCTGAAGTTCAAACTCCCTCTCTTTCTACCTTTCCTCTCTCTCTCCTTCTTTTTGTTCTGCTAACGCGATTTGTTCTTTTTCTCTTTTCTCTGCTTTTAATCGTAATTCTTTGTCTTTTGCCTCTAACATAAGCTGCTTTATTTTCAATTGACTTTTAGCCATCTCTAAAGATTCTGATGGCATTTCTAATAAATTTAGCTGCTCAGCTATTGCTGTAATTACATCTCCTTTTGTCATGGAGGGAGACGGCTCCAACCCCAGTTTATCTACTAATTCCAGCAGCTTGGCCTTACTTGCCTTTTGCAAAGCTCCCAAGGCCACTTCTTCCACCTCCAGAAAACTCTTGATGACTGAAAGAGCCATTGCTATCCCCAAGCACAGTTTAAGCCAACCAAATTCAACACTCAGAACAAAAGGACATTAACACCTACCACTCACTGCCTTCAAGTCAACAATCCTGATACGGATTTCAAACTATATAACAGATCCGGCAAAGAGCCCCCAGTCTGTTATGAACCAGGCCAGACCACCTCAAAACATTTCAAGAAAGTAGCCCAGACCCTAACTTTGCTAGTTATTTTAAGCAGGTGTAATGTGGAAATTCCAGGAGGGATTGAGTTAATCAAGCCATTTAGTTTTAAACAAAATAGAATTTATTTACAGGATTACCAAATGAAACAAACAAAAGAGAATAGAATACTGAATAATTTAACCGATCCAAAATCCCAACAGATCATCCCAACTTAATGATGCTGTTCCCAATATTTGCAGCAATCCCCGTGACCACCCCTTGGCACAAAAAGTAAAATCAAACACAGGGTCTTAAAGGAGAGGTGTCAGAGAGAGAGGAGGATCAGCATGGACCTACTTCTTTGGGTACAGCAGCTTTTCAACTGCCCTGACTGCTTTCAGTGAATAGCCAAACCAAACCAGAGAGAAGCTGAGCTGGCAGACCTGGCTACTCCTTTTTCATTGTACAAGTTTGTTTTTTAAACTTAACAGCCTTCTGCTTGAGGCAGTATCTGTTAACTATAGTCAAATTGGCCCTGAAACCCTTCAAACATATACTTGTTGGAGTCTGTATCTTTTACAATCTCTCTGAGAAAGGACAACATAATCCTGTTAATGGAGCACCATCATTACATTTGTCATTAGTGTATGAATATCTATGTAAATTTACCTCTCAGGATGTGCAGTGGTTTTAGGGTACACAACAAGTAACTTGAATAAAATAAATCTAGCAACAAGAAACCATTGTGTTCTGGAAGACACCAATACAACAGAAACATTGAAACTGAAAGACAATGGTCTTGCTCTGATCAAGAATCCACTGTGGGAAAAATCATCATCTGAGGAATGAGCACAGAACTCCTAAACTGACAGAAACTCACATGTACACCATTACAAGACCTTTGGACCATTGCTGTAGAGATAATGTATGAAATGCATGTGGTAAAAATGAGGCAGATGTAGAGTCATAGAGTCATAGAGATGTACAGCATGGAAACAGACCCTTCGGTCCAACCCATCCATGCCGATCAGATATCACAATCCACTCTAGTCCCACCTGCCAGCACCTGGCCCATATCCCTCCAAACCCTTCCTACTCATGTATCCATCCAGATGCCTTTTAAGTGTTGTAATTATACTAGCCTTCACCACTTCCACTAGCAGCTCATTCCGTACACATACCACCCTCTGAGTGAAAAAGTTGCCCCTTAGGTCTCTTTTATACCTTTTGCCTCTTTCCTAAACCTATGCCCTCTAGTTCTGGACTCCCCCACCCCAGAGAAAAAAACCTTGTCTGTTTATCCTATCCATGCCCCTCATGATTTTTTAAACCTCTATAATGTCAACCCTCAACCTCTGACGCTCCAGGGAAAGCAGCCCCAGCCTGTTCAGCCTCTCCCTATAGTTCAAATCCTCAACCTGGCAATATCCTTGTAAATCTTTTCTGAACCCTTTCAAGTTTCACAACATCTTTCTGATAGGAAGGAAACCAGAATTGCACGCAATATTCTAACAGTGGCTAATCAATGTCCTGTACAGCCGCAACATGATCTCCCAACCCCTGCACTCAATACTCTGACCAATAAGGGAAAGCATACCAAACACCTTCTTCACTATCCTATCTATCTGCGACTCCACTTTCAAGGAGCTATGAACCTGCACTCCAAGGTCTCTTTGTTCAGCAACACTCCCTACGACCTTACCATTAAGTGTATAAGTCTTGTTCAGATTTGCTTACCCAAAATGCAGCACTTTGAATTTATCTGAATTAAACACCATCTGCCACTTCTCATCCCACTGGCCCATCTGATCAAGATCCCGTTATTTTGGTGTCATCTGCAAACTTACTAACTGTACCTCTTACGCTCGCATCCAAGCACCGATCCTTGTGGCACTCCACTGGTCACAGGCCTCCAGTCTGGGAAACAACCCTCCACCACCACCCTTTGTCTTCTACCTTTGAGCCAGTTCTATATCCAAATGACCCTGTATTCCATGAGGTCTAATCTTGCTAACCAGTCACCCATGGTGAATCTTGTCAAATGCCTAACTGCTTACTTGAAATGGTTTTATTCATGACTTTTTTTGTTGCTGACCATATCTAACAGAACAGATTTGAGGAGAAACATCGTCACCCAGAGAGTGTTGGATATATGAAATGCTCTGCCTCAGAAGACAGTGGAGGCCAAGTCTCTGGATACTTTCAAGAAATAGATGGATAGGGTTTTTAAAGATAGTGTAATCAAGGGGTATGGGGATAAGGCAGGAGCGGGATACTGATTGTGGATGATCAGCCATGATCAAGATGAATGGTGGTGCTGGCTCAAAGGGCTGAATGGCCTACTCCTGCACCTATTGTTTATTGTCTATTGAAAGAGTTCATGGAACTGCATTGCTGTGTTGGTTTCAATTTAAGTTAAAATGTGTAGAAGATTGGCAAAGTGTGCAATAAGTAAAAGTCATTCAGTTTGTTCATTTCACGGACCTTAACTAATCTGTTTTATCATGAACTCTGTTGAATTTGGCTTCTGAAGAAACTTTTGAAATGTTTCTCACTGCATTATAATGATGAACTGTGCACATTTCTGGAATATCTGTCATATCTGACATTGCACCTGATAGATTAATTAGCTTTTTGTGGTGATAAATTTCCACAGTGCCTTCAGAACCATCATATTCTGCAGACCATTAATCGACTTTAAGTGTACTTCTAAGACCTATCATCTCAAATAACCTAGTGAAATTAATTAGTTGAGATTATTGACTGCATTCTTCAGATAAGTGGTCATGACCTTGAGCGTTTTTCCAATACTGTACAAATTAAATATTTGTGCTGATGATGTAACACATTTAACAATTCTTTGCAATGCATATTGCTGAAACAAGGTTAGAGCTGGTCTTCCTATTATGTTATTTTCCAATTGATAGGGTCTTTTCTACTTTGTCAACATTTCATTACATGTACAATATTCTATTTCTAAAGAGCTCTTCACTTCATTTAGCTAAAAACATATAGATCACGTCAAAATATGCAAACAGTGTCAACATGATGGTACTTTCTTATCATTGTTCTTTCATGCTCAGCAAAAAATAAATTTGTGGATTAAGTTTCTATAACATCACCCCCATAATTAAAACTAATCTCAAATATACAGATTTTTGTCAAAACATTTCTCTCAATTACTTTTACTAATTTTATAAGTTTTATTTACTTTTGTTCTGTAAATGCAAAATAAAGTTTGAAGTTTGTGATCCAGGAACCATTCAATTTTGTTCTTTTTTGTAGGGAACTTATATGGGAGCGAGTGGCAAAGATGGATATTATGGTCCTCGTCCAGTTATGTGCCCCACTGAGGTATCATGATCCTACTTTGATGTTTATACTATATACCTAGATTATGCATGAATAAGAACATGCAACAAAACTACTCTGCTTTCATTTTAATATAACCTTGATTTATAAATCTTTATATTTTAGTGCCCTCCAGGATCTCGAGGTCCACCTGGCACAATTGGACGACCTGTAAGTATGTGTTAACATTTACTATCTGTTTCGCTTTTCCCTTTTGCATGTTTTCTCAATGAAGTAAAAGATCACAATAATTTAAAACATATGTTTTAGTGGATAAAATGGATAGAATTAAGGATAATGTCAAACTTCTAATAAGCCATTGTCCAAATATTCCCCAAAAATTGCACATATAACAAGTGGGAAATGAATTGCAAAATAGAGCATAAATTTAGTTAACTATTTAAAATGGCTAATTACTGTGTCCAAATTGCCAACAACAGGGAAGGGGGAGAGAAAACCAAAACTTAATGTCTCAGTATTCAGTTGTATTTGAAGATCTTGTATAGGTTTGGAATTGGTACTTAAAATGAAAATAAATACAGAAACTTTGAAATTAGATACATTTCAGGATGAATATATTTTCCCTTCTAATAGTTGCATTAGAATGGACTTGTTACCACTATGAAGTGCCCTTTATAAATAAGACCTGTGTCACTTATTTAATGCTTGGTCGATGCAAAAAGTGAACTATTACCATAAATACCAAATCAGCGGAATACAGATATTTAATATAAATTCCAGACTGTAAGCAACAAACGTCTGCAATGAGACCAAATTTGTGTTGTCTCTGTTCACAATGTTACTAAGTCTCACAGGTTACTGCTTATGTGTTTTTCTTTCTGGAAAGAATGAATACATTCTTTGTGATTTATTAAAGATGGTTGTCATAATGTATGATTTATGATCACGAATAACATATGTAATAAAACTAATATATTGTAGATATTGATAAACTATAAAGTTATTGAAAGTATTTAAAACAGAGAAACTGACATTCAACTCAAGATATCTGTGCTGACGTCAATACTCTAAAAAATACCTTGTCTAATTTCTCTTCTCCCAACCTAATAAAATGTCCTTTTATTCTTTTCTCTCTCATTTAATTTACCTTGTTGGCATTTATATTATTCACCTGTAACATAGTTAAAAATCACACAACACCAGGTTATAGTCCAACAGGTTTAATTGGAAGCACACTAGCTTTCGGAGCGACGCTCCTTCATCAGGTAATTGTGGAGGGCTCGATCGTAACAGAGAATTTATAGCAAAAATTTGCAGTGTGATGTAACTGAAATTATACATTGAAGAATTGATTGTCTGTTAAGCCTTTCATCTGTTAGAATACAGTGATAGTTTCACTTCTTTCATGTGTAAATCACAAAACACTTTTTTTTAAGTTGCATTCTTGGGTTAGCAATCACCTGATGAAGGAGCGTCGCTCCGAAAGCTAGTGTACTTCCAATTAAACCTGTTGGACTATAACCTGGTGTTGTGTGATTTTTAACTTTGTACACCCCAGTCCAACACCGGCATCTCCGAATCATGACCTGTAACATAGGTGACTTGTCGCAGCAAATTTCATATTCTAAGCACACTTAACTTTTGAGAAAATTCCTTAAAAAAATCTTTTGTTTTCGCTGAGAAATGTTTAACAATCAGAAACTTTGCAAATATTATCAGCCGTGTGAAGAAGAAAATATATCCATACCTTCGATCTGCAGCAACCAATTTATTCTTTACTGCACATGATCATTACAATTATGTAACAAATTTTCTTATCTCTTACATGCTTTGCAAAAATCCTTTTAATTTAAAAGGAGTTGTGATATGCAGTTATAGTTCCACTGCTTGAAAAATATGAACAGCGTATGATTTTTGGAAATGAAACATTCAGGTCATGCTATCTAATCAAAATGTTTCTGCTTTTTCTAAAACAAATTCAAGTATATTCCAAGTTGCCATTGCTTATGGGTGTGTCTATACTTATTCAAGGAAATAGTTACAATCATTTAGCTGTGCTATAACATGTATAGCAGATGGCATTTGACAAATATTTTTAATCAGAAAAGCTATTGATCATTTATATTTTTGTAATCGTTGTATGTTTTGCTTGGTCCTAGGGTCCTCAAGGTTACCCTGGTGCAAGGGGTGAGACTGGACCTCCAGGCTCTC
This sequence comes from Chiloscyllium plagiosum, assembly GCF_004010195.1. Lineage (NCBI taxonomy): Eukaryota > Metazoa > Chordata > Chondrichthyes > Orectolobiformes > Hemiscylliidae > Chiloscyllium > Chiloscyllium plagiosum. The sequence goes on from NC_057723.1 coordinate 82,030,839, forward strand.
GTGTGAGTATTTAACAAAGACGTCCAGTTAGTATACTTGGTATGGTTAAAGTAAGACTTGATGTTGAGGCATTTCGCATTGCTTCAGCCACCAATGGAGCTTGCAATCAAGCTCGCAAGGGTGCAAGCTCCACCCAGTCAATCAAAGGCCAGCAGCAGTGCCACCAAGTAGGCCATGGATGCTGGCGGAAGAACAGTCCCCAAAATCCTAGGATCATGATTAATCGAGAATCAATGTAAATGATGTTGTAGCGGGGATGTCTATTGGGTTGCAGAGAGAGGAGACCGCAGGAAGGGAAACACAAATTAGAAGCAAGGACAGTGATGTGGCTGCTTCAGGGGGCAATGTGCGGTGCCTCGAGCTGGTACTAATTGTCTTTGATCGTCAGACATAATACCTCCATCCTGAGATGACAAGTTGCCTGTACAGATTAGAGTGGTGCTGGAAAAGCACAGCAGGTCAGGCAGCATCTGAGGAGCAGGAAAATCGACGTTTCGGGCAAAAGCCCTTCATCAGGAATAGAGGCAGAGTGCCTGCAGAGTGGAGAGATAAATGAGAGGAGGTGGGGGTGGGGAGCAAGCTTTACCTAGTTGATTTTATCTCTCCACTCTGCAGGCACCACTCTAATCTAGACTCTGGTTTCCAGCATCTGCAGTCCTTGTTTTTACCAAGCTGCCTGAACAGGCAGGTCAACCTGTCAGGTGTGCCTCATGGTGACAGAATCGAGAGTGTGGTGCTGGAAAACCACATCAAGTCAGGCAGCATCCGAAGAGCAGGTGAATCAATGTTTTGGGCATAAGCCATTCCTGAAGAAGGGCTTATGCCCGAAACGTTGATTCTCCTGTTCCCTGGATGCTGCCTGACCTGCTGCGATTCTCCAGCAACACATTTTCAGCATAACAAGCAATCAGGAAAGCTAATAGAATGTTATCATTTATGGTATAGGGAATTGAACTCTAAAGTTATTTTTCAGTTGTACAGGACACTGCTACAGAATTGGTCTCCTTATTTAAAATATACATTGGAAGTAGTTCAGAGGACATTTACCAGAATAATGTCTGAAATAAATGGGTTATTCTGCAAGGAAAGATCAGGTAGGTTAGAGTTATGTCTGTTGGAGTTTAGAGGAAAATGTGGGTGACTTGACTGTTTAAAAAAAAAGATCCTGAGGTGTCATGGCAGGATGGATGTAAAGAGGATGATTCCTCTAATGAGAAAGTCTCAAATTATAAATTCTAAAATTTTAAAATAAGTGGTTGACCAGTTACAGCAGACAAGAAGCAACATTATTCTCATCGAGGGTTTGAGTCTTTGGAGATCGCTTCCTGAAAATACGATAGCAGCAGAGTCTTTGAATGTTTTAAAGTAAAGGTGAAAGGAGATCAAGGGGGTCAGGTGGGAATACGGATTTGAAAATTAAACATGCCATGATCTGATTAAATGGCAGTGCAGGCTCAGCCAGTTAAATAACCCCCTACACCTGCTCCTTGTTCATAATTCCTTCTTGAAAACATTCAACGTTTTGGACTCAATTCCTTTCTGTGGCAGAGAAATCCACAAGCTCACCACTCTCTGGGTAAAGAGTTCTCTCCTCATCTCAGTCATAAATGGCCTATCCAGTATCCTCAGACTGTAATCCCTGTTCTGGACTTTCCAGTCATCGGGAACATCTTTCGTGCATTTACTCTTTTACAATTTAATATGTGTCTTTGAGATCCCTGACCTCTCCAGTGAATGTAGTCCTAACTGATCCTATTTTAATCTTTTATGAGTCTTTGTCTCTATGACTACAATGTAATTTATCATATGCAGTGTCCTGATTAGCATATTACTGAATATGTATGTAGTTAACAACCATTATCACCACAGGAAGTGATACAAGGCAATGTTGGATTGCATGTCATAGAGTCATAGGGATGTACAGCATGGAAACAGACCCTTCGGTCCAACCCATCCATGCCGACCAGATATCCCAAACCAATCTAGTCCACCTTCCAGCACCGGCCCATATACCTCCAAACCCTTCCTATTCATATACCCATCCAAATGCCTCTTAAATGTTGCAATTGTACCA